>NC_056743.1:724778172-724953172 GCF_019279795.1 Protopterus annectens | reverse complement strand
TAGTTTGCTTTTAGTCACAGACAGCAAAAAAAAGCAGCACTCAGTGATATTTATTTATTTCTCTAGTTTTCCTGAGAAAAGCTTATTTAGCTGGCTACTCAGTTGGGAAGGGATGGCAAACAAAATTATTCAACCTCAGGAGAGACTGAAATAGTTTACTTTACTGAAACTGAAAGACACATAAGATATGGATGATTTATTACCTTGTTTTGATAGTTAATTCTAAAGCCCTGTTTATGAATCTAGACTTCAAATTCAAACAGTGAAACATAATTTCTAGAGTGTAGAGGCCACCCATCTGTTATGTATGCCAAAGGCTAAAACAAGAAGCAGGCACAATGTTTGTATAACTAAGCTGATATTTGAATAAAATGAATAGTAAAATGACAGTGAACTAAGAAGCATGTAAGAAAAATCCTGACAGCTAAGTCTTTTGTTCTTGTTAATACTGATATCAGTTTATATGTTAAGAACAGATTACAAATGGTTCAGTAGTTCTATTACATCCATAACAGAGTTCGTGATCAAATTCAGTGACAATGTGGCATAACTGTAAGAACCTATGGCATTAGCATAATGGCAATATTATAACTGCTTTAGTATTGTTTCAGAATGTGGCATAGTCATATACTCTGTTGAAAACAATAGTCAAACACACCATGACTTCACAAGAAGTATTTGAATTAACAATAAAAAAAGTTCTGGCACACACAGACACACACACACACACACACACACACACACACACACACACACACACACACACACACACACACACACAATGATTGAATGATACATCATTCGGTTTCCTTCGCCTCACTAGTGCTACTCAGGTTTTTTTAAAGCGTGCCTAATAAAATATAGGTAGAAAGAAACATGGGCTTGTATTTATTTGCTAGGACATTGACATGTTCATGGATGATGCCCCCGCTCTCTTACACAGGTGCATATTTACAATGTATCAAATTATTTTAGACTGATAAATTAACAGGGTTTGATACTACAGTAAGCAATGTGTAATAAATTACTTCCCTGTCAGCATGAGGGATAATTATATCTGTTTGTATGGTCCTATTCAACAGAAATTTAACAGGAGAACTGATGAGGAACTCACACCAATGGGTAGTCATACTAAGCATCATAGCTTATTTCTCTTGAATTATACAATGACTTGCCATTAATATTCAAAAATGAACATGCTGATTGGCCAGCCCAATCAGTGTGCCTGTTGTAAATCCGAGAAAATACCAACAGGAAAAGGTCCGGTCGCCTGGACTTTTCTCCATTAGTATATCTCATACTTTTTTTACTTTTCTCTTTTTTTTAAACCAAAAAAGAAAACAGAAGACCCGAAACAAATGAGGGAGACAGCGCAGATAAAAAAATAAGAGGATAATCAGGTATGTTATGCAAAACTAAAGAAACTTACTTGATTATCTATTTATTTTGTCTGTCCCAGCTCTCCCGATTGTAAAATGTCTCCCGGTTTCTTTCTTTTCTTTTCTTCTCAATAAATTAAAAAAAAAAAGGCAATGAAGATCTTCCTTTCTTCATTGCTACTTTTGTACAGCACTGATGTACTGCATAAGCGTGGGAACACAAGTCCCATAGGCATGTTTAGTACATCACAAAAAGCCCCAGGATACTGGAAAAACATGGAAAGGCAGCTTGGAGGCATTATACAAAGACATTATTTAAGAAAAGGAAGATTTTTTTTCTTAAATAATGTCATTGTATAATAGCAATAACCCACGGCTGGGTGTGGGCAATGCTGGATTTACCCATGGTTGGCTTTGTTTAGTCAGTTGGGCTTTACCCTTGTGACCAAACCACACCAATCATGGGTAAAGCCAGCATTACCCACACCCAGCCATGGGTTATTGCTTAAAGATACTACACTCTTCCTATCACTTTATCTGAAGTACATAATATCTTTCTTAATACTACATGTGTCCAAGTTTATTTAATGAAATGTGCATGTTAAAATGCCTGGGTTTTAAATTTAAAACATCTCTTGACTAGTGCCTTACCAATTTACAAAATTAATGAATTAAATCAATAATAAATAAAGTCCATAACTTTCAAAAATATCTCACATCTTCTTGCTGTAGATATATATTATATTGTTTTGATTGATGACTTGTAAATACCATTTTACTTGAAACTATTTGGCAGTCTGTGACAATCTGGAAACTTGTGAGGTGTTAAAAAGTGTATTTAATGATCTCTTACTCTTTTGCATAACATAACAGTATATGTATGTTTTGCAAATGCAGTACTGCAAATATGCTCTATCAGGGATGTATATTTCATAGTCAGCCTTTTCTAACAGAGTTTATCATTTGTATGGTACCAACAAAAAATATATTTTTGTTTCAGTCTACAATAGTGACTTACTCTTTATCTGCATGGTACAGTGACTAAAGAATTAAGTTTTTATAGCTAAATGTGAAAAACTGCAGTTTAGCACACAAGACTAACTTTATCCTGTAGTCTAGGGTTTGTTTCCCTCAGTCTTCATTTGGCTGCTCTGTGACTTTGATCAAGTCATTAAATCAGATCAAGTCTATGCTTCTGAGTCATCCCTGAAAAGTGGCACTTGTGCCTAATGGCATTACCTAAATGACAAATTGCATAGTACTAGTTACCTTTCTTGCTTAAAAGCACCAAGCTTCTACTTTCTACTGTGATTAATATCTGTATATCTCTGTATATATATATATATACATTTTTTTTAAGTGTACATATTATCATCGAAACACCCAAATGTCGATGCATCAAACCAGGGTCTATGACATTTTGTTAAATCTTAAAATAGTAAACACCTCTTCATCGAACAGCTTTTTAGCAAAGCTACCAATCATCGAATGGAGTTTTCAGTGAAATTTTTCCCAGAGCAAGACAATGGTTGGCCACCATCTGGAATTTGCCCTTTTCCCCATTGTAGTGTGATTTGCCCTTTTCCCCACTTTAGTGGGATCTCAGAGTTGGTGCGATGCCCGTGCCCTGGCCCAGCAATCAAGGAGCCTCAATTCTCACCACTAGCACCAGTGAAGGGCATCTCATATGGAGGAAAGGATAACAAATACATACAGTAAAGTGCAATTTTATTATCCAATTGGTAGTATAGCCCAGGGCTAAAGCTATTGAAGTGGCTTTGTACAATTTTACCAAAGGCATGCAAGTACTCTAAAGAGCTTAAATTATCTCTACAAAAACAGCCACAGTTGAAAGGATTTAAAAATATTTAATAACAAATAGTCAAAACACAAGACAATACTTTTTACTACACAGTGCTAGTCAAGAGTTCAGAGATCACAGAGAAATACTTAAAATAATTCAGTAGTACAGTTCTGACATCACAGAAAAACACTTAGTCTAATCTTTCTAGTTTCTAGCTATTTCTAAGAGAAAACGCAAGTCTAAGATAAACTTACATATAGCGCAAGGCAGTGCTGATGAGTTGGATGGTCAAGACAAAAATGCGTAATGCTCTCTGATTCTCTCTGTTTAAATTGATATTACAGTCCTGATTCACATTACATCATTCTTCATACTTTCCTGGGGTTCCCAGGCTAACAGGCTACATTCTTTGGTAAGCTCACATCTGGTCAGGAAGCAAATCCATTAAGGACATTTATGCATGCAAATTCTGGCCATTAACTCTGGCCTTAAAACAATAGCAAGAATTCCTTCATCTAGACCATCTGGAGCCGTGATTTAACATCAAAGGGTCACAACATGCTTTACTTGGTCAGTAGAGTGCACTGTTGTTACATTTTTTCCAGTTCCACATGTAACACTATTTTTACCACTTAAAACAACAAGCCTGTGGTTTACATTAGTATTTACAGATGATAGAATTATCTCCAAAATTCTATCTGGCTAGGCTGGCATCCTTCATCTATCTTCACCCAATCTTCACATATCTCCCCCCCCCCCGGAGAACTCAAGCTAGTTTTTCAAGTGACCCTTGAGAAACGCTGCTTGTGGGAGTTAGGTTTATCTGAGTATACCATACCCCATTCCCTGTCTTGAGAGCCCATCTGCATTGGCATTGCTAATCCCACTGCGGTGCTACATGGACATATCATATGCTTGCAACCCCAGGCTCCATCTTAGAAACATGGCATTTTGCTGGCTGGATCTTTTTAATCATGTTAGGGGGTTGTGATCTGGCATAACAGTGAATTTCCTTACATACAGATAAGGCTGAGGTTTCTGTAGTGCCCACACTATGGCTAGACATTCCTTTTCTACAGCTGCATAGCATTCCTCCTTGGGTTGGAGCCAACTGAGATAAATCACTGGGTGCTCTTCCTCTGAAGAAATCTGGCTAAGTACAGCCCCCACCCCATGGTTCAAAGCATCCACCTGCACAATAAATTTTTTGCTGTAATCTGGACTGGCTATCACAGGGGGTCCTCCCAAAGCTTCTTTAAGCTTCTGGAAGGGCTTCTCACATGCCAGGGTCCACACTACCTTATGTGTCCTGTTCATCCATGTCAGGTCTGTGAGGGGAGCAGCTATGGTACTATAACTGGGGATGAACTTTCTGTAGTACCCTGCTGTCCCTAAAAATGCCCTCACCTGCTTTTTAGTAACAGGTGCAGGCCATGCCTGAATGGCTTCCACTTTGGCAGGTTCTGGCCTTATCTTACCACTCCCCACTCCATGTCCTAGGTAGGAGACCTCTGCCATACCCACCTGACATTTGCTCGGCTTAATGGTCAACCCTGCCCTCTGTAGTCTACCCACCACCTCCCTAACATGTTGAAGGTGCTCTTGCCAGGAATGGCTGTAGATGGCAATATCATCTAGGTAAGCAAGGGCAAACCCTTCTGCTCCTGCTAGGATATGATCTACCAGCCTCTGGAAAGTTGTTGGGGCATTCTTCATCTCAAAGGGCATCTTTGTAAACTCATACAAGCCAAAAGGAGTCACAAAGCTGACTTTTTTCTAGCACTGGGAGTCAAGGGCACCTGCCAGTAAACCTTGGTAAGATCGATAGCTGTAATATACTTAGCCCCACCCAGCTACTCTAGGGCCTCATCTGTCCTAGGCATGGGGTAAGCATCTGACTCTGTGTGACTATTTAATTTCCAGTAGTCCACACAGAACCTGGTGCTGCCATCCTTCTTTGGCACCAGCACCACTGGGGATGCCCAGGGACTGTTGGACTCTTGAATCATCCCTAGTTCCAACATCTCCTGTACTTTCTCCCTCAGAGTCTGTTTGACTCTCTCAGGCACTCTATAAGGGGCCTGCTTAATAGGCCTTTGGGGTCCTGTATCCACCTGGTTCTGTCCCAGGTGGGTGCACCCTGGTTTCTCAGTGAACATGTCCCCAAATTCCTGCAACACTGCTCGGATTTCTCAAACCTGGGTAGGAGATAGCTGCTGGGACATTGCTACCCCTTCCACTGAGGTGTCAGCCCGAGCCTCCCTGAGAAGATCAGTCCCCAGATCTCCCTCAGACTCTTCCTGCAATCCACTGCAAATGCTCATCACAAGGGCCTCCCTATCATGGTAAGGTTTCATCATGTTAACATGGTGCAATTTCTGCTCCTGCCTTCTGCCTAGCAGTTCCACCATGTAGTTAACATCACTTACCTCTCTTACCACCTTGTGGGGTCCCTCCCAAGCTGCTTGCAGCTTTTTGTATCTGACAGGAATGAGAACCTTTACCTGCTGCCTCACAGCATACTCTCTAGCTCAAGCATTCTTGTCATACCACCCATTTTTCTGTTGTTGGGCTTCTGCCAGGTTCTCCTGGGCCAAGCCCATGAGTTCTCTGAGCCTTGTCCTCTGGTTCAGCACATATGCCACAACAGACTCCTTGTGATACTCACACTCACCTTCCCACTCATCTCGAATTAAATCTAGAGGTCCCTCACCCTATGCCTATACAGCCACTCAAAGGGTGAAAAATGTGTGGATTCCTGGGGAACCTCTCTGTAAGCAAACAACAGATGGGGCAAATATTTGCCCCACTCCCTCTTAAACTGATCTGCAAATGCCCGTAGCATGAACTTGATGGTAGAGTTTAACCTCTCAACAAGTCTGGGGATGGTATGGGGTGGTCTTCATGTGCTTCACCCCCCAGGACTTCCACAGACAAGCCAGCAGGTCTGACATGAAATTGGCACCTATGTCAGTCAGTATTTCTTTTGGGAATCCTACCCTGCTGACAATCTCTAACAAAGCATTTGCCAGCTTCTCTGCCTCAATGGAGGACAAAGCCACTGCCTCAAGGTATCGTGTAGCACAATCCACTGCCACTAGGATATACCTTTTCCCTGTGGAACTTGGGGTACTCAGAGGACCCACAATATCCATAGCTACCCTCTGAAATGGCTCCTCAATCACAGGCAAAGGCATCAAAGGAGCTCTCACCTTGTCTCCTGTGTTGCCTACATTTTAGCACTGTTCACAGGTCCTGCAGTACCCTGTTACATCTCTGGAAATTCCAGGCCAATAGATGTCCTGCATAATACGCCTCTTTGTACATTTTACGCCCATATGATTTGCCAAGGGAATATCATGGGCTATGGCTAGAAGTGCCAGATGGTAGGCTCTAGGCACTACCAACTGCTGTACTCTCTCACCTTCTAGCCCTCCCTCAGGTGTCTACTCTCTATACAGTACCCCTTTGTCCCAGTATACAGATTTCCAATTTCCTTGAGAATCAGGTGCCTCCCTAGCTACCTGCCTCAGGCCTTGCAATGTAGGGTCTGAGAGCTGAGCCTGTCTCAACTCTCTCCTTGTAACCCTTCCCAGCTCCCCTTCCATAGGAAGTCTGGCATCCTCTGACAGTCATGCTTCACTGTCAGCCTGGGTATTACTACTCACCTCTACCTTTGCAGTCATTCTGTCCAAGGGAACATCAGTACCCACAAGCAGTTGTGCCTCACCTTCAGTCTCACTGCTACAGGGTAGCTCCCTCCCTGAAGTAACCACCCCACCAGTCCTGGCTGCAAGTATGCAGTCTGTCTGGGTCTCCCCCAGGCTACCAGACTTACCTGCTTGTCTCCAAGCCTGATTGCGTGTAACTGCACAGACACATGGTACTGCCTCATCCAAATCTTTCCCTATCAGGACATCTGCAGGATGATAGTTTGGTGCCCTTTTTGTCTCAAGACAACTTACTATTGGCATTTTGTATTTCCCACTTACTGGCTCCCTCACGTTTTGTTCCCCATGTTGCCTCTGTGGACACCTGTATGCCACATGGCCCCACTGGTTGCATTTAAAACATTTAACCCTAGCTCCTGGATGTGTACCTGGACTATTGGCTTCCCCTGCTACTGGCAGATTCTGTTGGAGCAGTCTGTGCTGCCCACAATGGGTTCCTTTAGACCTATGAGCAGTACCGGGGTCCCTTTCCTGTGCAGGTCTTCCCTACTTGCTAGGTATAGGTCTCCCTTCTTCCCCAACTCATCTGAAGTGGCACATTGTCTATCAGCTAACCAGATCCTCATGTCCTCAGGCAAAGTGCTAAGGGCTGGATCCCTCACCAAAAGGTCTTCCAGCCCTTCAAAAGTGGTGACCTGACATCCACTCATCCACCTATGGAAATAAGTGCTCAGTTCAGCAACATATTCACACACACTTTCATCTGCCTTGCGTCTGTGCTCACAAAACTTTTTCCTATATGTTTCAGGTGTTAGCTTAAACAATTCTAACAAACGATTTTTAACAGCAGTATAACCAAAACATGCAGCATCAGACATTTTTGACAAAACAGTTACAACTTTACCATGGAGTAAGGGGGTCAGGACCCGTACCCAGAGCCTTTGGTCAACACCATACTGTTTGCATACCCTCTCAAACATATGAATGAAACTATCAAAATTATCCTCCTCTTTAAACTGCGGAAGGAATTTACTTTTGTGCTTCTGGGGTCCAGTTACTCCCTTCCCCATTACCTCCATGACTCTGGTGAAGAGTCAGTATTTCCCTCTCATGCTTCTCTGCCACTCCTTTTCCTCGGCTTCCAGGCATAGCAGTTTCTCATTCTCCTCAGCTTGTAGACTCCTCAGTCTCTCAGGTGCTTCTATCTCCAAACGCCTGGCCTCCAATTCAAGTCTCTTTAGCTCCAGATGAATTTTTAAGTCCTCTGCAGAAAGGTTGAGATGTCCATTCTCTGAGGGTATTATATCTCCACTGCCAGTCTGATTGTCCTCCTGGTTGCTGTTTTCTGATGCAGCTGTAACCAAGGCTGCAATCAGGTCTGCCTTAGTCAGGTTTCCATGCACCAGTCCCCTAGCCTGGCACATCTCTGCCAGCTGGCTCCTTGTCAGGTTTCCATACTCCTCTGCTGACATGCTGCCTGCTCACCCTGACTAACTAAGCTAACAAAAGAAATAAAACAATTGTGATCTGAACTCTGAGTTTTCACTGCATGGCTGATTTAGAGTACAAAACACCTTCAAAGCTTGCTGTACACAAACAGCAGGAATTCAGTCTACCCAAGCCAATTAGTATTTGCCAACCAATTAATATGTGGTGTGGATATCCCTCCACTGCCAAAAAATTAATATGTGACGCCCATGCCCTGGCCCAGCAATCAAGGACCCTCAATCCTCACCACTAACACCAGTGAGGGGCGTCTCATATAGGAGGAAAGGATAACAAATACACACAGTAAAGTGCAATTTCCCTTAAGAGCACACAGAGATCAAAGTCAGTCCGGGGCTGGTCACTCCCTTGCTCTCCTGGTCCCCAGTAAGACTCCCCTCTGGCACAGCTATAGGGTCTAGATCTCAGCCTAGTGGGCAAGCTAAAACCTCCAGCACCCTCTCTGTCCAACCAGTGCTTCGTGTCCCTGCCCAAGTAGCTGACACACATACACACATACACACACACACTTTCAGAAGAGTTTATATAACCACACAGACACGCCTGGGGAAGGCTGGTACAGATTCTCCAGCTGTGCCCCATTTTCCCAGACTATATGGTAGTAGCAGCTCCCACCACACACTGATATTTATCAGCTACTCAAAGGCCCTTAAAAGTGTGTCCAATTATTACTGTGCAATATTATTATCCAATTGGTAGTATAGCCCAGGGCTAAAGCTATTGAAGTGGCTTTGTACAATTTTACCAAAGGCATGTAAGTACTCTAAAGAGCTTAAATTATCTCTACGAAAACAGCCACAGTTGAAATAGTTTAAAAATATTTAATAACAAATAGTCAAAATACAAGACAATACTTTTTACTATACAGTGCTAGTCAAGAGTTCAGAGATCACAGAGAAATACTTAAAATAATTCAGTAGTGCAGTTCTGACATCACAGAAGAACACAGTCTAATCTTTCTAGTTTCTAGCTATTTCTAAGAGAAAACACAAGTCTAAGATAAACTTACATATAGAGCAAGACAGTGCTGATGAGTTGGATGGTCAGGACAAAAATGCTTAATGCTCTCTGATTCTCTCTGTTTAAATTGATATTACAGTCCTGATTCACATTACATAATTCTTCACACTTTCCTGGGGTTCCCAGGCTAACAGGCTACATTCTTTAGTAAGCTCACACCAGGTCAGGAAGCAAAGCCATTAAGGACATTTATGCATGCAAATTCTGGCCATTAACTCTGGCCTTAAAACAATAGCAAGAATTCCTTCATCTAGACTGGCCGGAGTCATGTTTTAACATCAAAGGGTCACAACATGCTTTACTTGTTCAGTAGAGTGCACTGTTGTTACATTTTTTCCAGTTCCACATGTAACACTATTTTTACCACTTAAGACAACAAGCCTGTGGTTTACATTAATATTTACAGATGACAAAATTATCTCCAAAATTCTATCTGGCTAGGCTGGCAGCCTTCATCTATCTTCACCCAATCTTCACAGTTGGTATATTTAGTTAGGGGGTATAGGGGGTGGAGCCCCACCAGGGGAGGTGATAAGTTTTATTATTTTCTTCTCAGTAACTAGGGTGGCCTACCATTGCCTTGCCGTAAGAAAACCTTCACTGACTACTGGTAGCTTTGCTAAATAGGTGTTCAATGAAGAGGTATTCACTATTTTAAAATTTGACGAAAATCTCATAGACCCATCAAACCATCAACGATGAGTGAACATCGACATGCTGGTATGCATACAATGAGCAAAACTAAAAAAAAAAGATTAAAAGATTGTTTTATTTGCAGGGGGATCTTCCCACACCTCCTGCTGATTATATATACTAACTCTGAGATCGCACAGTGTTAGGGAAAGGGCATGTTTTCTAACCCTGAGAATTGTCCAGTCTTGCACACCTGTCAAACATTTCAGCAGTCAACCAAATTTTGTCAGCTAAACAGATGTTGATGAAAGCTGCAGTCAACATAATTCAGTAATGCCATATCAGGATGTATATCCATAGATTGAAAAGACAAAACATCAAAAGGCAACTCATCAAATACAATTGGTTGAAGACTTACCCCTGCTAGTTATATAAAATATCTCTGAGATCACACTACAGTGGTGAATGAGTAAATTCCCAGATTCCCACTGTACTGTGATCTTGAACAGAAAAAAAGTCAGTGCGTTTGATCAGCTAATTTGCAGTCAGCTCTACTAGCTTTTTTCTCATTTGGCAAGTTGCATTTCAACAACTTGTATGCAAGAGCGTGTTGGGGTGCAGCCTGATTTCTTTTTTTGTTTTCATCTTCAACCAGTCGAGTTGTGTTGAGTGAGTTGCCTTTCAATGTTTTTTTCTTTTCAATACATGGAGATATACAGCCTGATGTGTGTGTGTGTGTGTGTGTGTGTGTGTGTGTGTGTGTGTGTGTGTGTGTGTGTGTGTGTATATATATATATATATATATATATATATATATATATACACACACACACACACACACACAAAGTTAGTTGATAAATGGAAAGACAGAATATGCCAAATAAATTTATTTGTGCATTCTTTGCATCATATGCCAGTAGATGAAGTCTTCTGCCATACATAAAATTCTAAGTTTGTGAGTCCACAACTGTAGCAAACTAAAGAGAATTGTAGTGCAAAACTACAAATATGAGCTTCTAACATGCATATCCCATTTTAGAATACTGTGGCCAAAATGTTTAGAAGCATGATGCCTCTGTAATAAGATTTCTGCCTCAAGATTCCAGGGTCCAACTTGTGTTTTGGTTCCTGATTTCCTCTCACTTTTTAAAAACCTGCTGCTTGACTGGCTACTATATATATATATATATATATATATATATATATATATATATATATATATATATATATATTTACACACACACACTTTTGTGGTTGTGTGTATGGCAGATATTAGTTTTGTGAAGCATTTCTTTTTTTGAATGAAACAAAAGCCAGCATGTGTTATCGAATGTCACCTCATCACTGCAATCTTTGTGTTTTTTTAATTTCTTATTAAAATTTGCATTGCGGCTGTTTTTTGAGGAGATCTATGTGTTGTGAATGGTGAGTCAAGTAAGTCCACTGTTGTTTTACAATTTCTCAGTGATACAGACAGCAGCTTCTGATTCCTTTAGAGAAAACAGTACACAGTTAGCCATTACTGGTAGATGGCTTGTAAACGAAGTGGGAGGCAGATATCTTCTGATTATATTCATGAGACCCAGAGTGCATCTATACACATGGTAACAGGTTATAAGCCAGATCACATAAGTGACTGAACCAGATAAACAGGTGTTACAAAAATGATTATCTGGTCCGCTGTGTAAACAGATTGTGTTTATTGCCTTCCTTCCTGTATTATTAAATATTTGTTGCCATCCTATGTGCATGATCACAAGTTCACTGCCAACATTCATATGTCTTCAGTTCTCACTGCTAATAAAACTGTCTTTCTCAACTACTTAGTGTAAGAATTCTGGACAAAACCATAAATAATGGGGAACAAAGGCCCAAAAGGGGCGTATTTTAAATACTGAACTTATAATCTTAGAAAGATGACAGGACAACAGATCTTGCATTAGCTTTAAGATACGAAGTCTGAAACATAAATGTATTTTGCTGTTTAATGACTTCAGTCTTCAGTGATTGCCAGAAAACCACACATTTTGTGAGGAACAGGCCAAAAATAGGAAACAAAACTCTGGACTTTCTATAAAATTCTGGACAGTTGAGAGACCCTCCTAAAACTTACCATATTTACATTACTTGTTAAAAACTAATCTTAAACTTCACATATTGTACACACAAACCCCCCCCCCAAAACTCACCTTAGATAAACCTTACACTGAAATCTGTACCTACTTTGACAGAATGCAATACAATAACATAAAAAAGTAAAACATGACCTGCGTCCCTAACGTCAAATTGCATATTCACATAAACTACACGCATCATATAACACAACTACTGTAATTATGCATGAAAAAATATAAAACACATCCATAACACGTCAACACTAAATACATAAAAAAATGCAACTCAAATAAATATTTAGCAAATATATTAGAAAACCATCTACAGGTTACTCCATTCATAAATTCCTGGGAAATCAGCTTAAATACCTATTCAATAGACAACTTACAGAATGACCACTGTACATTAAAATCAATATAAAACAATAATTCACACTTAAAAAAAAGAAATGGATAAATGGAATTGAATGTATAACAGATAAAATACTGAGATACTTACAATACATGATATTTAATTTATTAAACTCTGAACCCCCCTTCATATTCCATATGTATCTTACTAGTGGACCCCATGTAATGGGTGAGATAAAAACATTTACCTGGCTCAGTATGTTGGTATTCTAATCTACACTTTTGAAACATCATCAGCAGTTTATGTGCATCTTTCATGCATAGTCGGAACACTAATATTCCCCTAAAGTTTTCATATCTATCTGCATGGCAAAAACTGAAGTAATTTTCCACACATTGAGCATGCTAAACACAGATATGTACACCTCCAAAGCCTCCCAGCCCAGATAAAACTATGACCTAAACCCAAGGCTGCACTTAATAGTAAAAAAATAAAATAAAAGAAAAGAAAACTAAACTTAGGACAGCATTTCTAATTCAGAACAATATATAAAAAAGTAATTTCACACACAATCCACATGTAAAATTCAGACTCTGCAGAAAAAAATACTGTCCACCTAAATCAGTTTCTTATAAGTGAAATTCATGCATACAGCAATGAAAAAATAAAAGAATGAATGAATAAATAAATACAAATATTAACTTGACAATCTGAAAACTGCATTACTAGCAAGAGACCCAATTCTACTGAGATTAAGAAAAAATAGTTAATAGATATGACTAAACTATTACAGTAACAACCTCTAACAAGTTCTTACCATATTATTGCATCAAAAAATTAACATTATAAAACATTAAAAAAAGATTATCAGTAATTCTATACAGTACAAAGCTATGCATGAGAGTCTCCATTAATTAAACATACACTGTCTGCCTAAAGTCCTATTCAGTAGAAATTTTAGCAATTAATATAGTCAATTAAAGTCAACGTGGAACATTATTCTAACATACAAAACACAGAAAATTGATAAATGGAATATGCAGAGGTCTAGTCTGTATATTACATGAAATATTTTGTACAGTGGAATTAGGGAACGTGTTTTTGTGGATTCTGACTTCAGCATACATATCCTCAGCCTATAGCACTAATCCATCCCCTACTGATTTGTGAACAATGTTAGGTCTCTTAGATGGTTCCCAGGGGAGTGGTTGGCATCTGGGTTCAGCTCTGAGACCACTGCTGTTCATACTAGTGATGGACTGTATTTGGAAACAGATCGCAGGGGACAGATCAACAATTTTGCTGCAGATGATGAGGCATCACAAGCAAACTCTGAGCAAGAATTTTAGCAAAGCATAGAGGAATGGAATGCAAAACTGAAGGCACATGCTGAAACTAAGTACAGATAAGACAGTGGTAATGGCAGCAAATGGGGGAAATCAGAAAAAGCTGAGGACTGTGATAAAAGGGAAAACAGTGGAACAGGTTAACAGCTTCAGTTATCTGGGAGGAGTGTTGAGGAGAAGGGAAGTGTGAAAGAGGAGGCCAAAACTAGAATCAGAGGGGCTGCAGAAAACAGGTACAGTGTTTCAGATATAGTGTATGACAGAAGAATGCCAAAGAAACTGAAAAGTAAGGTGCATGGTGTGACTAGTACTACTGTATGGTACAAAAACCTTGGAGGTAAAGGCAGAGTAGTTGAGGAAGCTAGAGGTAATGGAGATGAAGTGCCTGAGAATGGTGGAAGGATGCACACTGTGGGTCAGAAGAAGCATTGAAGATATCAGAGCATGTGTCAAAGCAGCTCTAATTGCATACAAGGTAATAGAGAACAGTTTACTGTGATATGGGCATATGTGCATAAAAGCAGAAGACAATCTGGTCAGGAAGATTTGGAGCAGACATGAAGAAGGCAACAGAAAATTAGGATATTTATTTATTGATTGACATTTGGCCGGGAAAATCTGACTGGATCAAAAAAGACCCATTTTCAGTGGATGCCAGGGAAGAAAAGCTCCATTACCAAGGCAATGAAAAACATTAGATAATTACAAATAAGGAAAATATAACATAATGTACATTTTATAAAATTATAAAACTGTTTCAGTTAGTGCATTCAAGTAAAAGTTTATACCCAAGGTTAGCAAATATTGATATTTTCAATTTCAGGATGAGATTATTGCGTTGGTTAAAGTATAATGATGCCAACAGTGGCCTAGAGGCAGTACCCATGGTAGGCAGTGGTGTATTGATGTGTTTTGAAGTATACAATGGTAATTGAGTATGCAAGAGCAGTCATTTGGTGCAGAGTTAGGAGATTAGGTGAGCCCAGAGAAAGGAGTGAAGAAGGGAAGAGTAGAGTGGAGAACATGGGCAGTTATTTGTTTGGTTGGTAGAAAGAAATGATGAAAGAGGTGGTGACAAAAAAAAGGAAGAGGGGAGGGGGTATTCTTGTGAAGAGAGTGCTAGTCGAGAGGGATTGGTATAGTTTAAGGGTGTGAAAGAGGGAGCAAAAGGGGAGAGAAAGTAAGGTATCGTTTTTAAAGAATAAGGGAAGGGAGTGGAAGAGGAGTATGGGGGGTGGGGTCCCAAGCCTTTGGAGTTTAGGTGAAAGTGAGTTGAAAACTAGAGTGTGAGGTAAGAGGGAAAGGGAGTAGTGGGGATAAAACAAAAAAAGGGGAGTGGAAGAGCTCTGAAGTGGGAGTGGGGTTTATGTGGAAGTGAGTTGAAAACTAGAGTGTGTGGTGAGAGAGAGAAAGGGAGTAGTGGGGATAAAACAAAAAAAGGGAGCTAAAGATATCCTGCAAAGAGGTGGATAGATTGTATGACAGAACAACTGCCACAGCCAAGCATGACTTTGAAGAAAGTAAGAGAGTGACTTTGAATCGAGAGAGGTGGTGACAGCTGACAGGACACCCCAACCCGCCACAGAAAATGGGAAAAAGGGGGTTGATGATGATTTTATAAATATACATACATACACACACACACACACACACACACACACACACACACACACACACACACACACACACACATATATATATATATATATATATATATATATATATGTTGCTCAGTTTAAATATAAATCTATCATCATAGATAATGAAATATTCCTCAGTCTTGCAATAATATGCATTGCTAAAGAACAGGGTACTGCTGTTGCCAGATACCTTACTTAAAAACAATGCAGATATCATCATCTTTACAGAAACCTAGCTTAGGGAAACTGACCAAACTCTGTCTTTGGCAAGTAATAATACTTCTCACTGTCATAGGAAAGCCACAACTGAGAATGGGGTGTGGGGTAATGCTGTTAGCAGAAAGAAAAAAAATCTCAAAGATTCATATCTTCAACAACACAGCTAATTCAACAGACTGCACATGTGCAGATAGGGATGACTGCTGTACTAGCTGTATTACTTATAATTGCTAATATTACTTATAGAAATATTGACCTATATTTGGAAGATGGCATTATGTTAACACATAATGGTTTCAGTATTTTTATTTATAGACAGCTTAAATCACTTCAGAGCATTTCAGTTTGTTTAAGAAAGGTTTTAAATTTATTCCTACAAAGCAGTTTGATGAAGTTGACAAGTTGTTAGAATTAAAATTGTTCACAAGAAAATTAAACTTAGCTGTACAATACAATTATTCAACTGATATGAAGGCAAATACCCATAATCCTATAAAAAGGAAGAGTATATATATATATATATATATATACCTGTTATCCACTCAGTTAAATGATTTTGAAAAGGCACATGAATATGACATTCAGAGACATGCTGTTTCTAATGAGAAATGCTCTCATATATTTAATTTGCCTCAAAAGTGAAAGGTTGCTTTTAGACACCCTTATCAATGATAATTTAATTAAGTGTTATGAAATCAAATAAGGGAGGGGTGTCATTATATTTGACGCAATTGATTATTCTAGTAATATGTTTCACATTTTGCAGGATGATACTGTTTACACTTTTACTTCAACAAATAAAGTTAATATTGCTTACAGAAATATAGACTTACATTTGGAAGACTGACTACTTCAAGAGTCGCTTTCACTAGAGATTTATAAGTTTTTGAAAATGTTGAAAATTTCATCTGTGAAGATATCCACAATCTATGGGATCCCCAAAATACATAAGAATGTTAGACATCCATCTTTTAGACCCATTGTGGCAGCACAAGGTTTTAAAACATACCCGCTTGCAGTCTTTATTTATACTTAACAACTTAAACTTGTTTTTTTTGATAAACAAACTCGTATGTTGAAATACTTATTAGATTTTTTTGGGAGATTTAAAAGTGATCTGTGGAATGACCATTTGGGATTTTTAATTACAAATGGAGTTAACCTGTTCACTAGCATTCCTACGATTTTACAGAAGCTGTCTTGGGCAATCATTTCCTTTATTTTGATGGAGACATTTACAGACAAATCAAAGGATTAGCTATGTGAGCTATATGCACAACTATTTGTGCTAATATGATTTTATACAGTCGGGAACCAACTATATCTTCCACTCTGAGTTTTACAAACATTGTAAAGTCTACCTCAGTTTTGTGAATGTTCTATTTATTTTATGGAATGCTAGATAGGATTAGGTCAATGAGTTCATTACACTTATGAACAATTTGACTTTTTAAGTTTTACTTTTCATTTTAATAAGTCAGAAACTGATTCAGAGACTACTATTAGACATTCCAGTATGGGTTTTATTTGTAATATTTATTAGAAACCAACTTTCAGCAATGCATTTTTAAGTTTTCTTAATTTATTTGTGAATGAATTATTCATGAGATTATTATTTCAGTTCTGGGGTTGGATTTTAACACTGGCCTTAAATTCAGTGAGAATGAAAGCACCAACTATCACAAATTTTACTAATAAAATTATTTTGGTGTAGTGCAACCATTTGTTGTTGCTCGTATGACCATGGATTCTATACCACACTTTTCATATGTCACATTACCATCAAACTCAGAATGGGTTAATTATAATTTGATTGGGGGGGTTATTTGCAAATGTTACTATATGTATACATTTACATTCATTTAAGCAAAATGTGTAGAGTCTCAAAAGTAACATATGACCATTGTTATCTGTGTTCTTTAATTAAAAAAAAACATTTTTCAGTCATATAGTTTTCATTTCATTTGGTATGTACATCAAATATACCTGATTTAAGAGGGTGCGTCCGACATGAGAAAAGAGAGACAAGAAACATTTCTTCACATATTTAGCAGATGAACACAGTAGATTCATATAAGGAAAATGAGACCCGCATTCGTTCAAATTACTTCTGAACTCAGATGTTAATTCAGTAATGTGCAATAAAATTTGGGCTAATCATCCTGACAAATAACTTTATTACTTTCTTTAGTATTACCAGGTGAAATCAGAAAATAATACCAAACTCAGAAACATGTTTGCTGTACTTTAGACCTCATCGGTGTGCCTGGGGAGGGCAGCTAATGCAGATGGAAGAAGATGTAGGAGGAAACAGAGAATAAGCTTAGCAAAGCATGTGGTCATCATAAAACTAGGTGAGTCTTGCAGTCCAGTCATCTATAGACCAAGAAACTGCAAGACCCTGTATAAATCACATAGCTTTGCTCATTAAGACTTTCCTTAGGGAGAAAGAGTTTCTGTGGAAAATGTTCCAGCTAGGTTTTTATGCGATCCAGTCTGTTTTTATTTATTTCAAAAATTCTGTTCAGAAAATAAATAAATACAGTGTATATAACATTCTGGTGCGCTGTATATTTTCTGGGACAAATACATCTTAGATTGTGATTATATAAGAACACATTTCCCTAATTTATAACACTCACACATATTCCAGCATTACTTAACAGATTGTGTTCTTTATTTTAAACAGTCAGTGACTAAATCACATGTACATGTCAGAATTTATTTGAATACTGTTGACAAGAGTTTGGTTTTAATATTGCAAAATGACACACTTTTGAAATATTATTCCGCACACCACTCTCCCCAGGTATTTGTCCACATCTGGATTTGGTTTCCCTGACCGTATTTTCAAAATGAAGTGTGAAGTATTTCTCTTCAAAATATCTATATTTAGTTCTGGCTCCAATGTACACACGGAGTAGCCCAGAAATGAGGAAACACAGAGCGTGCCTGCTACATCGTATCCAACAGCAAATACTAATTAGTTGGGATTAATTTTCCAGACAAACAATTTGATTAGTCTTCCACTTTATAACTCCCTGTTAACTTTTGTTTGTCTTTTTTGATATTTCCTTCCCCTTGCTTTTCTGCAGTTACAAAATATATCTGAAGTTAAAGTTGCTACCTGTCAGTTTTTGAATGGCAGTCAGAACATAAAGACCCTTTCTGATAATCTAGTTTTGATCACTTATGATTAATAGACCCCTTTGCTGCCAACATTACTAGAGGGCTGTGTTGATCCTCTTGAATGTGATGCAAGCCATGACACAGCCCATGGGCATGACAATGTCAATGAAGAATTTGACAATAAAATGCATCTTTCAAGGAGAAGCCAATCCTCCTCCGAGTTTGGCAATAAATGGAAAGTGGCTCCAGTATTGAGCTTGACCAACCATGGATTGGGAAACCTCCTGATAATGTTAATGGCATCCTGAAAGGAAGCATATTGTACCTTAATGTCCACCCTTTTATGCAATCATTAACAGACATACCTTTAGGAAATCAGAGATGTGGCTGAACTTGTATTCTCTCCATGGCCCAATGGAGAAATCCTGAAATAAGCAAAAGGAGGAAACATGAATGTTCTCATAATCTTGCTCACTCCCTGACAACAATTTCTTTGTCTATAACATAGTTCATGCAAACTTCTAGGAAAGAAGATGCATCAGATTTCAGAGAAAAAAAGCTAAATTTAAATCAGTCAAATGTCCTGTTTCACCTTTTAATCAGGATAGACCTGCAGAAATTGGGCTAAGGCAGTGCTCTTGATGGGAGAATGGCAGAAGCTACAGTAGCTATACTGCCAGACCTGAAAGAAGTGACAGACCCCACTTCCTCAGACAGTTGTGCCACACCTAGCAGTTAGCTTCTTGCTGCTCAAGAACAGAATGGAATCAGTCTTACTTTTACTATTATGAAGGGGGATGGTACTGGCCATTGTTAAAGCAACACTTGATGACCAGATGCCTCTTTTTGGACTGGAAACATAAATGAACACAAATATAAGAAGGGACAGGCTGGCCAGATATATAGGCTCCTGTTTAATGCCAAACAGGTCTTCTACCTATCAGTAGAGTCTTCTACTCCCCTTGAGGTGGCAGGTCTGGTTTTGTCAGTCATGATGACTAGCCAGGAATCTGTATGTTTCTTGTCCCATTGCAATGCTTTATTGACTACCTTTAACTTCCTGAATCTCTGACCATACCAGAGCCATGCTAGGGCATCTCTCAACCAGTACCTCCCTAGTATTAAGAAAGTGGGTTAATGGTGGGGTGTTTGGGTTCCTTTTCTAAAATGATTGCCATAAAATGTATGAAAACCACCATCCAAATATACTAATTAAAGATTCTGAGTTTACCTGTTTGCTTCCTGTCAGTTGTTGCCAAGGCTGGAATTAAACTTTGACCTCTCCAACCTCCAACTCTAGGAAACACTGAATGCCTGCTGAATCTACCAAATCAAAGACATATGTGGACAGTTCTGTCCTTAACTGAGGCAGGGATATGAGCAGAGATGGAAACACATGCAGATGTCAAGTTAATAAGTTCCTTCATCCTGTTGTTTAAAGACAGACAACTCCAGCTAGCTGGCTGTCCAGAAAGAGGAAGATATGGGTGGGTGCTCCAAGATACTAGCAAAACATCTTCTCCCCAACCATAACTAGCTTCTGAAGGGAAGAACTCCCCTTTCAAATGAACAATTAAAAAATTTTTGACTTCCCTCTTTTCTTCCCCTGAAGAAGCAACCAAAACTTCTGACATTTGATCCTATGCAAAAAAAGGCTTGTCCATTACTCTCATCTAACCAATCAACTTGATTATCTATACCTAGTTGAGTGTACTGGGTTGGTCGCAGACTGCAGAAGCTTGAGAAACTTCTGTCATTACAAATTGTTTAGCCATCTTGCACATTCTTTGTGAGTCCTCCTGGCTGTGATATTGTCCTCCTCTGCATAGTGCTTCTGATTGGTTATCTTGCTTGTTCTGGATGTATTAAGTGCAGCTTTTATAGTCTGAAGATGAACTTGCCGCTGCCACCTCAGTGATAAATGATTTTGTTTGGAGAGTGATGTTCTCCCACTGAGTTCTTAACTCATCCAGGAATACCATAACACTTGGGAAAGAGAGAGAAAGAGAAATATAACCTAAACTAAAAATACATATATTTACTACTAACTTTTATTCACTTCACAGGCATCAGATGAAGATACTCCCCAGTCACAACCCAACATAAAATTGATAACAATGCTGCAATTAAATTTGTGCCTAGACTGACCTACAGGACAAACCCAAGTGTTACCCTAACCCCAATGTAGAGCCAGTCCTAATCTGAGTAATGGGCATATGCTTGTTGATCAAGGGAATTTGTTGGAACTTGTTAAGGCCATTTGCCTACGTGAGTCAACGAGGTACCTATTATTGCCCATATGGGAAGTGAGGCTTAGGTATTGTATTTGCATAAGTTTCTTTGTTTTATTTATTTAGTTTTTTATAATTAATGGGGAACAAGCATTGGGCAATCCAATCATCAGTTTACCTTGTCTACAAAGGATGTCCTAATTAAGATTCAAAATTCACTCTGTTGACCAAAGCCCCTTTGCAGCTACTGCACAAAAGTGGTGGCACAGTTAATAAATGACAATTATTATAACTAAAGATATGTTACTTCACATACAGATGTTGACTTTCCCTTGTCTGACTTATACTCAAGAGAGAGGTAATAATGTCAAAAACAACATTCCCAGCATGCCCTCACAGGCATTTAGATTAGGCCCCATGGTTCCTTTCTATTTCATTTTATTTTTTTAGTTTAGATTTCACCCCATCTTGAGATTCTGAATTATTTTTCTTTCTTTATTTTTTATTTCTTTTCTTTTTTTTTTGTAATTCCTTCATCTGCTTGGCTTTTTTTTGGTGCTATCATAAAAAAAACAAACAAAAAATAAATTAATAAAAAACTTTGATGGTGGTTGGACACAAACACAGAGCTTGAAAGTGGGAGGTGAGAACAAACCCATAAACCAAAGCCACACACAAGCAGCATAAAAATAGTAAAAAATGAGTAGATTGGAGAAATACAGCCCACCCCCAAGTCAGTGGTGATGCCTGCTATGCCCCCGACACCCACCCCTCTGACATCACTGCTAGCTGTTGTTGCTATGCAGGTGAAAACTCAGCTTTATACAAAATAACTGGTGCTTGAGACACTGGCACCAAAACCAAATGGGTGCATGCTGTCCACTGAAGGCAAATTCAGCGAATGCCAAGAATCCAAAGCAAGTTTGACGAAAGTGGAGATTGCCTTTTTCTCCATTGTTGTGTGACCATGGAGTTGGTATATATAATTACAGGGGATATGGGGGATGTCCCCCCACATGGGGGGTGCAGTGGGCTTAACCTGCTGCAAAAGAATAGTTTCAATATTTACTGAAAGCAGTTTTGGTTAACTGGTTTTGATTTGTTTGTATTCATTGAAACCACATTCAGTGGATTAAAATGAACCCAACTGACGTACCCTGATAACATTTAACTGAGGAGTTTGTGGAAAACACCTTCTTCTAGGTGCTGCATCACAGCGTACTCCAGCTTCTCAGGGCAAGAATTCTAGATAAAGCCAAAATAAAGTGTGGGGGATGGGGTGGCATAAAGGCCCAAAATCAGGGATAGACTTTAAATATTGCCTTTTTTAAACTTAGATATTTGAGAGAACAATATGTTTGCATTAGCATCCCCCTTCTCAATGATATAAAGTCTGAAATTCTCATGTCTGTTGTTCAATGACTTCAGACCTTAATAATTTTCCTGAAAAAAAAACACACACATTTTATGAGGAACAGACCAAAAACATGAGGCAACAATCTTGACATTCTGTGATATTCTGGCCAGCTGAGAGGCATGTATCATGGTAAACACCAATACACACCCCTTCATTATTTTCCTCTTTTTTATATCTAAAAGGGGTGGCACAGGAAAATGACCACATAGTGAGCTTTAGCACAGAAACTCTGGACACCACCACAACAATGAGGCTAATCACTATCTCAGACTAAACAGAACATTAAGTAAACAATTTAGTGTTAGCATACACTTCTGAAGCACATAGTATAGGGCACAACTGTCTGGCATCAAGGCAAGACCAGGCCCTCTGTGACAACCACAAACCACAACATGAAACCACAAAGAAATATCAGTTGATCTGCAAGATCTTTAGTGGCTGACATTAACCTCAACACATAAGCTGGCTGGCACCCCAGCAAAACCCAGAAAGAACCAACTAATGCCACAGTGGACCAAAACTGACACACAGAGTGAAAGAAAAAAGTGATTTCAGGGACTTGAACACTGGATGTGGTAAGCCAAATGGAGTAGAGATCCCTCACTTATTTTCATCACTGAATTCACTACTACTATTAAAATTTCATTACAGACCCAAACAGAAAAGTGCTGCACAACCAACAGAATCGTTTACTCTCCAGTTCCTGAGAGAACTGGCCGTGCAATGACCTTACAACTCTTATCCCACGCTTCTTTTCTTCTACATGACATTACTTACCTTAACTTAGGATGCTGGCCAAAGCCAGTATCCAACAAGGTTGTAGGACAGAGCAATGATGTGCCAATGTTGCTTCTGCTGAAATGCCATGAGCTGCTAACCATGCCAAGCCCAGGTTAAACACACCTTCTGACCAATGACATGGTCACCTAAACAGGGCTCATGACAAAATACTTTGCAAAGTGCATCTGACAGATTTAAAAAAGGCTTGCAGCAATATACTGAAAAAATAGCTACATCTTTTGAGAAATTAAATTTTCTTTTTATTAATATATTTGAAAAATGCTGTATGAGGGTTTATCCTGTTCTATATACTGAAAGTACCTTCAGCAGCATTAGAAACAGTTCTATGACATCAGTGGCAAATGTGGAATTCTGCTTCTTTAGCAAAATCAACATTATCATTTCACCAGAAGATATATTTAATTCACTGAATAATCGAATTAGTGCTGTGACATTACTGATTGTAGATTTTATTTGTATTCATTATACAGCATCATAAGCTCTACGATCTAACTGTAGCAGTAAAGGTGACCAATATGGCAAATGAGTGGCATGCCTTAAGTAGTTGTAATGTTAAAAGAATTTACATCTCTCAGGTGTCAAGGATGTGAGGAAAATTGCAGCAAGCATTAATTCTAGCATCTCATTAAAAACACCAGAAAAAATGTATTTGTTGCCAGTGGTTTGGTGGAAACAAGATCTAGCTACTTCCCACCAAATCAGGGCTCATGGAACTTGTAAATTTGTCTGTCTTATTCTGCTAATGGGGTAAATTACATTTTGTGTGTGTGTGTGTGTGTGTGTGTGTGTGTGTGTGTGTGTGTGTGTGTGTGTGTGGGTTATAAAGGTTGCCATGAGGTCTACATGATGTGTGCACCTCAAACTAACCTTTTTGAACTCATAGGTACCTCTAACATGGTCCTTTTGTATGAATACATGCATCGGAGCAGAGGTCTGTCTCTGTGCCTGAGCTAGATGTTAATAAGGCAGTCTGGGGATGAAGTATATAGTAACTAATTATGTGCTGTTCCCCAAAACTACCTCTTGAAAGACTTCTATATGCCAAGTAATTCACAGAACTGCTCAGCCATGTAGATTAGCACAGCTGCTCCTTCTACCTCTCTGTACTGAACACAACCAGAATACCTTTTTCATCCATTTTGGTACAGGTAAGTGCTAAGACATTTAGAGGTAAGGTAGGGATAGGAGATGTCTGCTTGAGCCTATGTGAGGGTCCCCATGTGTCTCTGTACACGTGTGTGTGTTTGTGGTTGAATGGATGACTCTGTGTGTCAGTTTTGGCCCATTGTGAGTAGAATCATGTTGTGAGGGGGCCTCTTGTGTGTTTGTGCATGTGTGTGTGTGTGTGTGTGTGTGTGTGTGTGTGTGTGTGTGTGTGTGTGCGTGTCTGTGTATGTGTGTGTGTGTGTGTGTGTGTGTGTGTGTGTGTGTGTGTGTGTGTGTGTGTGTGTGTGTATGTCTGCCTAGGAAATAACTGAAGGAGAGTTAGAGGGTAAGTTTGGCGCGTGTGCGTGCGTGTGTGTTTGTGTTTGTTTGTGTGCATGTGTCTGTGTGTGTGGAGGGGCAGGGTTGAATGGATAAATATCTGTGGATGCAATTAAAACTGGAGAGGGCTATTTTGAGTGCATGTGTGTTTTTGTGGATTAGTTGGGATGGCTGTCATACTTCCAGGCACCTCTAGAGTAAAACCAGAATCCAACAGTCAGTTCCAACACAAGGGCTCCAAAATTCCACATTTATTTTGAAAACCATTGTAAAACTTGCCAAAATCAAACTATTCAACATAACACTGAAAGGTTGAGCACTTTCGTCTTAATGAATTGACATCATCAGAACCATCAGTCAAAGTCATGCAGACCTATAAATAACATTTTTCACTCACACATCTTTTAAAAACAACCAGTGGTAGTTGTGTGCAAAAAAGACATACCTACCTATACTCCTTCATTAATTGTAAGCATAAAGTTATAAAAAAATGAGCTAAAACTGGAAAAAATACTTTACCCATAATCAGGGAATTGAACTCTTATCTCCTACATGGCAAGAAGGAATAATCACCATTGTACTACCTTTGGAACACACTCAAATTCTAAGAATAGTGAAAGAATAAAATATATAAGAATATCAAGTAATAAGAGTTACAGCTTGCTTGCTCGTTTCTTAAGTTCACTATGTGATGAAACATTTTAATTTAAGCCTGGTGGATGTGTAGCATCCAGCTTGAGCTGCCAATGCAGTTCCCTTTTCAGCAGTTTGTTATACCTATCGCCCACATAAGCTGAAGCATCCACCTGCTCAGTAACAGAAAAGGAAAAAACAGTAAAATTAACACAGGTCTCAGAATGTTTGGCAAGAGCACTCTTACTATCAGCATGTTGAATACTATTCACATGTTGTTAGATTATTTTATTCAAAGCATTATCTGTTTTGCCTATGTAAAACATGAAGCATTAGACACAGCATGCAAAATACACTACTCTCTCAGATAAACAAATGAATCTACCACATTTACCCTCCTGACTGATTTCCTGAAAGATCAGATCATTATAATCAGTCTCAATGAACTGGCATTGTTTACATCTACCACATTTCCTGGTGATGCTTGTAAAGACGTCTATAGTGGTAATGAGAGGTTGTGCAGTAAATTCTTGATATTAAATGTGTTTCTGTACATAAAAGTAGGTACTATATTGTGCAATTTCCTAGTATCATCATAGCACTGAAAAATGTCCCAGTTCTTCCGAATAATGCCTTCTATATTTTTGACATCAACGGTGTAATGTAACACCATATTATGACTAGTGTCATGAGACACAGTGTAGCCACTGTTAAATTCCTGGTCACCACAAAGACTGTATTTAATAATAGGGGCATAGATATCTTTCCTCTTTTCCCATATCTCATGATGAAACTTGTTCAACAATTCAGTAGGACATCCAAATTCCTTAAACATGTTCTTAAGAAAATTGAACTCTCTTAGACATTCATTGTCATTGGACATCAATCTAGAAATTCTAATGAATTGACTCTTCACAATCCCTCTGTTCACCGAATACATCAGGGATGATTCAGCAACAAAGATCCTCAGAGCAAAATGAAGATGTGGAACAAATCGATCCTCAAGGAAAGGACTTCACAAAAGAGAGTGACCCTTTAGATGATCCCCAGCCACAAAGATCAGAGAGGTTTGTCAGGAAACAAGCGATGAACCAACAGTGAGTGAAGAATTCCTGGGGTGGTCCCAGGAGATGGAAAAAGAAAAATCGGTGGAATTACAACAAGAACTGGAAAAAGTCTAACCAATGGTAAATCTTGCTATGTGCTCTAGTCCAGTTTATGTCACCACTTTTTGATTTTATAATTTATAATTATACTGATATGTGAATTGAGCCAGCTCACCATCAACTATTTTTAAAAGGATTTAATTTTATCCCCTGTAGTAAAGCAAAAATTGAGGATATTTTGCTTGATTTGAAAATGTTTACGAGAAAGCTGAATTTTCAAATTTTATTCGAGGATAAGGATGATGGGGCTGAACAGCCTGTGAGATTGAGAAGAAAGAGCTTGGCTAACTCCCCTTTACATCCTGTGATTAATATGTTTGAGAGAATTTGTGATAGGGACCTACGTGATTCTTTGGGTCAAAAAAGGTATGGTAATTTTCACAATCTTACCATGCAGGAGAGAGCTATATTGGTCTCATAATCATGGATACTCATGACTATTTGTGACAGATGTGCAATCTACTGTTAGATAATAATGTGCACAGTGCTGCAAAATTGAATGAGATTAATATTGCCTACAGAGGCATCAAGGTGGTTCTGGATGAGTTTTTACTTTCTGATGTAATATCTCAAGAGTTATATGACTATCTAAGGGTGCCCTATCCAATTATACCCCCAATTTTTGGCATTTCAAAGATTCATTCTAATTTGAATGACCCACCATTAAGACCAATTGTTGCAGCCAGTGGGTCATGTACTGAACTGTTGGCCAAGTACATAGATTTCAAGTTTAAGAACATTTTGATGGATTTCCTTCACATTGTGAAAGACTCCTGGAACTTGCTCAATAAACTTTTCTCGGTGAACAATAGTAATCAATGTGTGTTCACTACTTGTGATATTAAAAGTTTATTTTCAGTTATTTCCCATGAAGAAGGTCTGTTGTGGTATGGGGATATGATTTCTAGGCATGGTAATATAACTTCAACAGAGGTAGATCTTTTGCAAGAGTTGATGGAAATGGTTTTAAATAACAACTTTTAACCTTTGATGGGGAATTTTTCAAGCAAAAGCTAGGTGTGATCATCGGGGTTGCTTGCACCCCCATATATGCAAACACAGTGCTCCTAAAATGGGATTTGGATATGGTTTTTAAAATGCCCTCCTTTGAAAAATTTGTTGGGTACGTCAGATACCTGAATGATCTGCTTATTATTTGGAAGGGTAATGATGAACAGTTTGCTGATTTTTTTGAGAAAGTTGGAAGGACTTACAGACTATTTGCAGTTCACTCATACTGTGAACAAGGACAAGTTGAATTACTTAGACATTGAGATTTCACGGTCTTTTGTAAGCGGATTTGAGACTAGAATTTGCAGAAAACCTACATTCTGTAATTCTTTCTAATTTTTTACACGTTGTCATCCATTCCACCAGAAGAGAGGGATTGTGAAGAGTCAATTCATTACAATTTCTAGATTGAAGTCCGATAACAACGAATGCCTAAGAGAGTTCAGTTTTCTTAAGAACATGTTTAAGGAATGTGGATATCCCACCAATTTATTGAACAAGCTTCATCATGAGATATGGGAAAAGAGGAAAGATATCTATGCCCCTATTATTAAATACGGTCTTCGTGGTGCCCAGGAATTTAACAGTGGCTACACTGTGTCTCATGACACTAGTCATAATATGGTGTTACATTACAACGTTGATGTCAAAAATATAGAAGGCATTATTTGGAAGAACTGGGACATTTTTCAGTGCCATGATGACACTAGGAAATTGCACAATATAGTACCTACTTTTACGTACAGAAATAAATTTAATATCAAGAATTTACTACAGAAGCCTCTCATTGCCACTATAGATGCATCTACAAACATCACCAGGAAATGTGTTAGATGTAAAAAATGCCAGTTCATTGAGACTGATTATAACAATCTGATTTTTCAGGCAATCAGTAAGGAGGGTAAAGGTGATAGAGTCAATTGTTTATCTGAGAGAGTAGTGTATTCTGCACGCAGTGTCTGATGCTCCATGTTTTACACAGGCAAAACAGATAATGCTTTGAATAAAATAATCTACCAACATGTATATAGTATTCAACGTGCTGATAGTAAGAGTGCTCTTGAGATTCTGGGACCTGTGTTAATTTTACTGTTTTTTCCTTTTCAGTTATTGAGCAGGTGAATGCTTCCACTTATGTGAGTGATTGGCTGAACAGGGAACTGCATTGGCAGCTTAAGCTGGATGCTACACATCCACCAGGCTTAAATGAAAATGCTTCATTACATAGTGAACTTAAGAAACGAGCAAGCAAGCTGTAACTCTATTACTTGATATTCTTATATATTTTATCCTTTCACCATTCTTAGAATTTGAGTGTGTTTCAAAGGTAATACAATGGTGATTATTCCTGCTTGCCATGTAGGAGACCAGGGTTCAATTCCCTAATGATGGGTAGAGTATTTTTTTCAGTTTTAGCTCATGTTTTATAACTTTATGCTTACAATTAATGAAGGAGTATTGGTAGGTGTGTCTTTTTTGCATATAACAGCTACCAATGGTTGTTTTTAAAAGTTGTATGAGTGAAAAATGTTATTTATAGGTCTGCATGACTTTGACTGATGGTTCTTATGATGTCAATTCATTAAGACGTAAGCACTCAACCATTCAGTGTTATGTTGAATAGTTTGTTTTTTGGAAAGTTTTACAATGGTTTTCAAAATAAACATGGAATTTTGGAGCCCTTGTGTTAGAACTGACTGCTGGATTCTGTTTTTTCTTGGATTTATTGTGTATTCAGTGCTCAAGCTTTTTTTTTTGGACACCTCTAGAGTAACAACCAGAGTCTACAACAATCAGTGGGTTAACCATTACCCATCAGGGATAACTCTTTGAATGAGTGTCTGAGTAAACCTGCAAACAGAATGGGGATCAGAGGTTCAGGGAACTACTAGCCACTGGGGAAAACCTCCTTCAAGGAGTGTCTGACAGTACCTAGATTGAGTGGGCATCAGGGGGTGGAGGTCATGGGGAACCACTCGCCATCAGGGAATAATGCTTTCAAGGAGTGCCAAAATGGCACATAAACAGAACATGGATTGCAGGGGGGACTAGACACCAGAGAAACTCAAAATGGAAAACTTTTAAGGCATATATGTAAAAATAAAGGAGTGGTGAAGCACTAGACAAAACAGGTAAGTACAGTGCCTTAAAAGGTACTAAACAGAATAAATCCTATTACCTCCCACCTCCCACAGAGGGTATTAGTCTTCTGTGCACCACTAGACACCAGGGACACACTTCAAAAATAAATAAATTTAAAAAAGTACAAAGGAGAGAAAAGGATAGGAACTGTGCACTCTTGACACAAGAAACCCCTTCATTAGTCCACTGAACTAACTTAAGGTAGTGTAGCAGAATTTTCTTTTAACATTTATTGAGGATCTTGGAGATTATGCAGTGCCTGCAACTTTTCTTGACATATGAGGGAGACGGACATGAAATGCTAGGCATACCTCTCAACATCATATTTACCCTAGAATTAATTTACTGAATGATATGAATTGTGAAACTCTAATGCCTGGAATTAAGGACTGACTATAATCATTCATGAATTATCAGGCAGGGGAAAGGGAGACATTGTGGACATTCTGACAACAGGGACAGGTATGAGGTATGTAGTGTGTGTGTGTGTGTGTGTGTGTGTGTGTGTGTGTGTGTGTGTGTGTGTGTGTGTGTGTGTGTGTGTGTGTGTGCGTGTGTGTGTGTGTGTGTGTGTGTGCGTGTGTGTGCAAGTGTGTGTTTTATTGTGTGCTCGTGTGTGGGACTGTGACAGAGGGGGTGTATTGCTAGTGCTAACACAATGTAGCTGCCACTATTACCTACCTTGAGAGGTGCTGATCTACACTCTGCGGTATTTAACTGAGATTCATAAACGTGCAAATTATCCAGTAATGAGGTCTTTTCTCATTGCAGCCAAAGTGTCTATGACATCTTAATGCATCCTTATGTATGTCTTCTAAAATGGACTCCATAACATTTCAGTAATACAAACCTTCAAGAGATAAAAGGCAGCATGGATTTATATCATAGAATCTTGCCAGGCTGGGTGATATTGGTAATGGACTGTGGGGGGTGGGAGATATGATCTTCACAGAAGCTGACAGTGTGTTTGACTACAACCTTCAGTGATCTGTAAATATTTTTTTTTCTAAATTGCAACTGTTATATCTGAAAGTATATTTTATTATGCTAACAATGTGACCTAATTTGCAGTGTGCAAGATGCAACAATTCAGATGACTAGGAGCAATGTTAGCAGTTGCCATTTTTCAAGACAAGATATTTTATAAGCTACATAAAATGTATTATGCTATATAATGTAGAAATCAGCAATATTTATTGGCCTAAGTCCACAACAAAGCCATGTTACTTATCTCAAAGCTAAACATGCTATACTGTCAAAAATAGAGCATGAACCCTTTGAAACTGGTTCTAAATTCTAAGCATTGAGCACTTTAGAATGAACCACCAATGAGAGGCTAAATATCATTGAGTCTTTTGGCATAATGAAAGAAGTCATTATGTTTGCACTTTATTTCCTGGATTTGATGGACCTGTGACAGGCTCATGACCACCAAGTTGCCCAGTCTTATCACTGCACTATAAGTTTGTGAGACATCAGACTTCCAAGGTTAATAGCATAGGGTCTTACAATCTGAAATCATGCCTGATTCTTGGCCACAGAAGACACCTAAGGATAGTACTAGGAATACCTCAGCACTACCAGAAACTATGTTTGGAACTTTGGCTAAAGTATAAATTATGACTAGATGTGGAGACTTTTACTTCACAAATCACAAAATATGAATGCTTTGTAAAAAGGCAGAGCACCTCAAAATAAACCTGCAAATAAATTTAATATGTGAAACTGACAGAGAAATTAGTTTCATAAAACACTGACTAAAAAAATTATTTTACCCATAGGAATCTTTCTCTTTCTCTGCCACCTCACTCAAAATGTATGAGTTGTAGATTTGTCTCAGACATGGCCGTGGTGCCACTTGACTGAGCAGTAGATGGAAATTATTAAACTCATGAAGACTGACAGAACCTAAAACCTCCAGCAATCATGTGTCAAAAGAAAAATGACAGATTGCAGGAGCTTTTGCAGACAGTCAAGTGCTAGACCTCACAGGTAGAATGATATGGACACTCTACAGACCTGATAGGTAGATGGGTTATAAAACCGAGTATGATATTCTGTACTTGATGCAGGTGAAATGCATCCTTAAGTCTATGTACAGGGTGTTGCAGTATTTTTTACAAAATGTCAGAAGCAAGAGTTGCTGGCTGCAGGTCAATCTGAAGTGTCAGGTATTCACTCTGGTGATGCTATCAGTTGATCAAAAGTAGTGGGGACAACAGCCTAGTTTTGTAGTCACAGAGATGTGGTGCTGTTAGAAACAATATCATTGTCTTCATATTTTCAAAGATGAGAAAATTTGAAGTCCATCTGCTAAAGCCTAGGGTCTTTAAGAAGCTGTAGTTGGTTACTATACTGAACGATGAAGGGGGCTGTGTCCCCATGGTCTTGTTACTTTTTTCCAAGATCACTGTACCTTAGTGTAGGGGAATACTCATATATTTATTTTTTTTTGCAGTTCACCTCACAAGCTCACAAGTGAACCCTTCAGCTGGCATATAACAACCAAAGACAGTAAACATCCTGAAATGGCAAACTATTTTTGTTATGTAAGTATATGGCTAGACCAAAAATTAAACCTCTAGATTCACATATAACGCACCAAAACCAAAATTAATAAATTGTATTTTGGATAAGAACAATCGTGTACTTATCTCCTGAAGACAGGAGTGCCATATGAAAAGGTATATTACTACCACAACTTGAATATGGCCTTTTATTTATAGCATTTGCTTCCCAAAAATCATCATTAAAAAAAAAAAGCCTGCCATTTCTATCTGGTGCTTTAGATGTTTTAGTACCTTAATACCTGAAATGAAACATCACTGTTTTATTTTTAAAAAGCTAGGTTTTTCCCGGTTGAGCATAGATGTGAGCTGCTTGTAGGTTTCTTACTCTACAAGTAGATGATTCTAAAATATTTTCCATTTCATGTCAGCAAACTTTCCACAAGGTCTACAACCTACTAAATGCAATCTGCTCCATCCAGTTCCCTAATTATTTAGAATGCCTTTCCTTCATCGAAGTAACCATAACTTCTCAGTTCTTGTACTCAGTACAGTTGGAATTAATTCCTTTTACATCGGAAATCAGAATACCTTCTCTGAGTCAAAGTCAGCTTCTAAACGCCATGTTACTAAACTGGTAACATGCAAATGTTCTCCTGAATAATTTTCTCCTTTTTGGAGACCTGCTTAAAATATATTAACAGCTATTTCACACTGAACAATCCCTCTACCCACACCCCCCTTTTCCCATTTTTACATAGGGGTTCGAAGTGTCACTTCAACATTCACAATCAACTAGAGCCAAGTTTCACACAAAACACCACTTAACCTTATCAGTTCACTACTTGTAACTCTGCTCTGAATTTTGCTTCTGTTTTTCCTTTAATTCTCTTTCCCTAACCAGAAACTCTTAACTAACATTTATTTATTTCTCTCCATTATCAGTTTTACTTATATTGTAAATAACTTACAATGTTACATCTTTTTGGTTTGATATTTCTTATAAATAGTTTATCTGTTCATGCTTTCATTTTCTTTCATCTTACATTACATTTAATTCAAATGTCTGTTTGATTGTACCTTTCTTACATTACTTTTGAAAATCACAAAATTTGTTTTGTTTCTACAAACTTGTCTGGATTTTAAGAGGTTCCACTGAGGTCAGTGCCAATCCCAGTAAACAAATTCAAGTAAATAATTAAATAAATTGATATATAAATACAAGCATAACATAAATATCTATAACAACATTTTTTAAGTTCCATTTCTACCCTTGTAGCTGATTCGTTTGCTAAAAAGTTAGAACTAAGTTTCCAATTAAAACTTGACAGACATGCTTTGTTGCAGCTGAGACAGCATGATTCTAAGATGATCTGAAAGGGGTTTAAGATCTGTTACACAGTTTGAGATATCAAATGCACTTGATTTACAAATCAGAAAATAGTTTAGGCTGGCTTAGGGGTTAAGTGAAGCAGACTAAAATGCAACTGGAGAATTTTTCTTTGTTTCGGTCAAAAAAGTCATATGTAAGCATCAGATGAATATTGTTAAAATTTTATTATGGGAGAAATTAAGTGATTCTTGCTTATTGTACAAGGAAACAAAACTAGTATTCAAATCTCCGGCAGTTATAAAAATTTAATGACTAAATGAGTTGAGAATGGTCAATCAGTAACGGAATTTTCTCACCGCAAAGTAAATAAACAGAAATTAAGACTACAGGTTTTGAGAATTATGCACATTAACACCCTAATTAAATGTAGGCACCTTGGAAATGGTGTATTATTTGAACCTGCCAAACTCTCTTAACTGCCATGGTGATCCATGACTATTTACCCAGGAAACAGATGCAAAGATTTGTGCAATCCAATTCCTTTTGCTCGATTCAAGTCAGATGCTTCACATGTAAGTTTCCTGTATGAATCATAGACCTAGAATAATGAGGTTCGCTAGACATATTTTTGTGTCTTTATATAAAGGTTTATCTTTTTAAGGGTGTATTTTTGAAGTTCAGCAATGCTTTTGATCCTATTAAGAATGATGTTTTAGTAGATGTGTAACTTAAACATGGGACTTCTTATCTTCCTTTCATTAGGAAAACAGCAATTTTGTTTTATTTCACCTCGTACCAAAGTTGCCTGTGGCATTCTGTGGTGTTTTCCAGTGATAGGAATGATGCTAAGACTTTACATAGTTCCCTTATTAGTTGCAATATCTGGAGACATTTCTTTGGTTTGTCTGCGTTCAAAATTATGTTAAACTAATAGTGTGTGTTGTTATTACTGATACTGGCTTTTCCACAGTCTTTTGAAGCTTCAGAACTGGATTTAGAATAGTACAGTCTCTCACTGTTTTATACTCATGTTTTAAAGCTTTATGAAAATAACTGTTTTCATTTAGTTTTTCCCACAACCTATCTGCAGTTAAATACATTTTGACTGCAGGTTTGATCCTGGTTATATAACAATTAATATTTTGGATTGTTTCGGACATCCTGGTTATGTTATAATACACTATTACAGATAGTTTTAGGCAACTTGTTCACGTTATAATTCATTATTTTCATTTGATCAGCACATTAAACATATAGATGATTTATTTTAGTTCTGCAATTTCTTGTATTAATGAAATGCCTAGTATAGTATATGCCCGAAAGGTAACAGTGGGATATAGTCCCCTATTGACTTTATCATTTATGGACTTTCCCTCTTTTACACTACTTCCTGTTAATTTTCTTTGCAACCATAATACTGCATTGTTCTTTGCACATAAAGTAGCAATTTTTATAACAACAGTAAATAATGTTATCAGTTTTTGTTTGCCTATTAAATTATTACAGCCTAGTGATGCCTCCAAGTGCATCTGCAGTTATATCCTATTGACACCTCTAGGCATCTATCACAGCCTGCTCATATTTGCATTAACAATTTCCAAGCCATGCTAAATACAAGCTATTGAAAATTTTCATCTTAAAGCTTACGTGATGTGCAATACAACTGCAATCATAGTTGAACTCTTTCTAGTGCTGTTTAATAGATATTCATTGATGCTCATATGCGAATTACTTACATTGTCATAATTTTTATATTTTTTCTAAATATCTGAACAACCAAGTAACACAGAGATAACTGCCTAGCCTCATGTGAAAGATGACAGTATGTGTGTAGCTTGAGTGGTTACTGAGATATTGTAAGCTGTTTGCAAACTATTACAAAATTAATATTTATTGTCTTTATTATGACTTATAGAATCTAGTTTTAAGACAAAGAATCGAATGAATGCTGCCATTGTAAAGATTTGCTTGTGCTGAACATTTGCATTTCTTTACTAACCCTTATGGCTACAGAGATATCAACATTTGTTTGAAATATGAGGTTATAACTTAATTTTGTTGAAAAGGATGCAGTTATTGGGAGTTAAGACTTCAAACCTCCAGAGCTCAACTGGATTGAATAAGTTAAATTATTTATGTTAATTCTTGGGATCTTTAATCAATTTAAGTTGCACAAACATGGACATTCTTGTTAATTGTCAAACATAAATACAAACTAACTTAAAAACTTTGAAAGTGCTATTTTAGCACTCAGATAAATTTAGATGATTTTAGATTAAGAATGAAGCAAGTAAAACAACTAAATATGGTTTCTCCCAGTTTAATTTCTCAAAGTCTTTTGGGTTTCTAATATCATGACAGGAATGGACCCCATTCCTAACTCTAAGTATGATTAAAGTTCGTAAAATTAGTATTGTTTCAGTCTTTGATATTTATCCAAAATTGCTCTTTGCAGCACCTGCAGTTTGCCCAGAACTGACTCCTACTGCAATTCATACAGAGTTACATGTATAAATAACATATCTAAATAATAGTGTATATTATTTTTTTTTCTAAGACCCATTGTTGCTGCTACTGTTAGAACTGTCTGGAATCCTTCTTCCACATTGCCCTCATTTCTGCCTGCAAATCCTGGTATTTTATGACTTTGTGTCTTTCTGTATGTAAGACACTGTAATCACTGACTGTAGCAGTTTCAATGATCAATGTTACTTTGTTTTCCTAGACTATTATATCTGGTTTTCAAGCATCCTTTTTTTTAATTCTTGGTAATGGGTGATCTCATGTGATATAAACTTCATCATTCTCTATAATGCCTTGTGGCTCATGTTTCTAACACTTCTCAACTACTTCAATGTTGTAATGTTTTGCACAATCTCCAGTGTCACAGCCTTGCCACATTATTATGCCTTTCAGTATACAGACCCTCTGTCATTAGTGTATCACACTTAGCAAAAAGATGTGTCACTGTTTCCAGTTCTTTTTTACAGAACCTGCATTTGTCTGTTTCTCCACATACTCAATGGACTTTGTACCAATGTGTATATAGTCCACTATTCTGGACTGTTGATATTAACCTGTCATGTTTTGGCTTAAATTCACCTCTCCTAAACAATTCCTGTGTCAGATGCTGATCGACATGAGGTTGCTCCAGGAGTTTTCTGTCCTTGCAAGTGTATTTATGCCTTTTCCACATTTCTTGCTTTCTTATCTGATGTTTCTTATACTCTTTCTTTTGTCTTTTGGCACATTCATTTGCTGTCTGATTTTTATCTTCTTCTGGTTTGGTTTCCATTCCTGCTTGACATGATATGCTTCTGCTAAACTAAGCAGTGAAGTCATCTTAGATTTCTTCTCCTCATGTTTGGAAACTTTCACTATGTTTGGATCTGATGAGGTCAGCAGATATGTATGCAGTCCTATGATTGCAGATCTATACATGTAATCAGTTTTGAGAAGGCCCATACCTCCTTCAAAATGAGGGATATATAAACTTGATATACATTGATTCCTATGTATGATTTGATAAGCATGAAGCATTTTTTTTGCTTTCCTGTCCAACTGATTCAATACCTTTTGGGGTGTGTCAATCACCCCAAAATGTAAGTTGGAACAGGAACAGCAAACTGGTTTATTGCTTGGACATTGTTCCTAGATGTCAGCCGGTATTAAATTTAGTCTTCTAAAATATTCTTTACTGAGTTTGTTCACGTTTGTTCATGTTCTATTGTTGAGCCTTCATCAGTTCTGAAATATTTATACACTCCCTCCTGCTCGAGTTTCTTTATATCATATCCTGTCCCAGACCGATGTTTTCTTGGTGCTGCAGCTTTTCTGCTTTAAATGTTGCTTTTGAACATTTATCAAAACCAAATAATATTGTTATATTATCTGAGAAAGTTTTGATCCCTTGCAGTTGTGCTTTCAGCTGCTCATCTGATGAACTATACAGTTTTAAATCATCCACAAAAAGAAGACGAGAAGACTTTATACTTTGTTATTATCTGAGAGCCAAATTGTAACCATGACCTAATCTGTTAAGTAGACAGCTCAATGGGTTAAGGGCAAGACAAAAAAGCAGTGGTGACAAAGAGGCACCCTGGAATATCCCCCTTTGAATTGTTATCCTGAGATAATAATTTGTCCTTTATCATGGCTTAGCTGTAAGGCAGTTTGCCACTGTTTCATGGTCACTGTAATGTAATTGATCAGTGTAGGGTGCATCTTAAACATCTGTAAACACTCCTTTATCCATGAATGTGGGATGCTGCCAAATGTTTTTTGCAATCTATCCATGCCATAGTTAGATTCTTCCTCTTTTTACAATTCTTCTTTATGACTTTATAGAATAACAAATGATCCTTTTTTCCATATGACTTTCTTTTGTTACCCTTTTGTTCTGTTGTCATGATTGCATTTTCTTCTAAATGATTATAAATGCTGTTGGCATTAATTCCAGTGTATAGTTTATACATTGTTGGGAGGCAAATTATTGGTCTATAGTTTTTAGGATAGTTGGCAGGTTCACTCTTAAGGAAGAGTATCATTTTTCCTGTTGTTAACCAGGTTGGTGTCTGTTCTGGGTATACATATAAGTAGTTTTTACTCATGGCTAAATCTTTGTGTAATGATGTTAATACTTTTAACCAGATGTTAGGTACTGTATTTGGGCCTGGGGTTTTCCACTTAGGAGCTTTTCTTAATTTTATTTCAATTTCTCTGGCCGTTACTTCATCCCATTTCATATCCTATACATTGAACTTCTTAATGTTTCTTTTACCTCTTCTGTCCATTCAGCATATCTGTTATGTTCCACTAGGTCTTCATATGTGTCTGTTCCTTCTTTTTTATGATGTTTTTCATCCTTTTGCCTTGTTTCCCAGTTCTCTATAAAACACTGAATATGCTGTGTGTCCTGTTCAGTGTGCCTTTATATGATAAATTAAAAGGGGGTGTTTAAAATGATGTCATGCTTTTTATTCCATGCTGTTTATAACTTTGACAGGCTACTCTGAAAGTGGACAACATTCCAGTAGAATATCAAATATTGAAAGAGACATAAAGGGTGCTTGGATCATGACTATAACTGTGACAACTTCACTCAAGATAGGAACAGCTTACTGGTTCCCTATATTTAATCATTTATATTTTATAAATAATTATAGTATTGATATAAATAAAGTTATTTATAAATCTATATAGTAATTATTTTACTATTGTAATTATTTATATCTGATTATAATTCACCTTTAAAATTTTGTAACTGTTTCATGTAGCAATGTACAGTCAACGTCATTATCTGAGATTAAAGAACCTTTATGGGAATTCATAGCTTGCAAATAGGAAGGTGTGCCTGTTAATTGACTGGAGTAAGTAAGTCCCACCTGCCATGCTGCTGTTGCCTTATGTTTACAAAGTAACAGTAAATTCACACGATCCTTTAAATTCCTCTTTCATGACTCTTTCTTCTTACCTTTATCGCTCTTTAAGTATGTTTAGACATGTAAAAATGCTGTGCCACATATACCCTGTCTTGATGGCTCAAATTCACAGAAAGCTCCAAAATGCATTCAAATTCTGACACTCTTTAAAAATCACACTTCCTTAGCAATACTTTTTTCCTTAGGTATAGCATGTGATGTAAGACCTGCATATTTATATTGATGCCTTGTTTGAGTGGTCTCACAATGAAATAAAAAAACTGAGATGCGTTCTTAGGCAGCCACTGGTAGAATCTCTTTTTGCTTTCATGCACACACAAGTGCACCATTTTGAGAAGCAGGATAGTAGAGCAAAACTTCTAAACAATGCATCAGCAGTAAAGTCAGCACTCAGAGGTTGCTTAATGAAGCATTTTTGTATCAGTTAATGTGGTCCATTAATGCAATAATTGATGTTCAGTAAACAGAGACCTAACAATTACTAAATAAAAGGAGTATCATCATTTGGAAGCAAGTGTATAAGTGTGTGTGTGTGTGTGTGTGTGTGTGTGTGTGTGTGTGTGTGTGTGTGTGTGTGTGTGTGTGAGTGTGTACCTAAATGTACTGTATGTATTTACTGTGTGTGTGAGTCATTGAAACTATACCTTCAAGTTTGCAATTTCCAGGCATTCTTCAGTTCATTTCTGTGTTGTGTTGTGCATTGTCAGTGTTGGTTCATCATATAAATCATATTATTTAAATATTTATTCCTCATTCTGAGCTGTTGATAACAGGGTTCATGTAGCCGATGAACAGATAGGCACTGCTGGCTGACATTGCAAAACTGGTGCTGTGTGTTGCACCTGTGCAGGAGGTCCTGGGAGAAAGGATCAGGCTTGATACAAAGAGGGAGTTGGGATGTTTTAGGTTCTGAATTACGTATTCCAGTACAGCAGTCTAATAATAACAGATGGGGCAAGCAGTGCATCATGGATAATCTTACTGGTGATGCAAAATGATCAGACACTCTTCACAAAATGTATGCATTACCAGATCTTGGAAGCACATTTATTCTGATTGAAATAATTAGAACACATTTTGCATTCCTATTCATCATTTACATTGACATCTCCTGTGTTTTCATTCCCTTCTTTTATTGCATTTCCTATTTAAAATCTTTTTTTTATTATTTTGACACATACTGTGAAAATACATGCCTCACTTAGCTGGGATGCAAAATATAATAAAAAATCATTTCTACAGTGGTACTCTCTCCCCTGTACTCACAGTGTGAAGGCTCTGTTTGCACATCCTGGTCATAAATGGAAATATGTGAATAATATGATGCTCACCTTCTGCCTCTTCTTTGAGTCCTGCAACGTTAAAAATACATTTAAAATGCCAAATGCCAGAAACACCAAACGGCAAAATATCATCCACAGAAAGTTAAAACTCAAAACCCGGAAAAACTTGGTGCTCATTCTATGCACCTCCTCACCCCCTGCTTATTATATATAACAACTCCAGGATCACACTACAGTGATCTAAGGACAAAAAAAGCAGTCCTTGTATTGCAATCTTGTCAACTTACTGTTTTTGGAGTTTTGTGGGTGATCTTTTGTTACTCAGTGTATTGGTCATTTAGAATTTTAAATATATGCTCCTCAAAACAAATACATTTATTTATTATCTCTATAAATCTCAGCTACAAATCAGCACTATAAACCTGAACCTCCCCATAGTCAATAATGCAGAACTAATATGCTCTAAACTCCAACTAAACACAAGTAAAGCTATTTGTATAATTTGTATAGATCTCCCCCCAGGAAATAACACTAATACTCTTGAGTGCATCCTTAGTTGGCTCTCTACTAATGTTCCACAACAAACATTAATCCTAGGTGACCTAAATATTGATTGGAATTCCTGCAACAATTCAAACCCTACCTCCCACATTAACCTACATGGCTACTCTCAACTTATAACAGGCCCTACCAGAACAAATAAAATCAATAACAAAGACACCACTTTAGACTGGATACTTACTAACACTCCCCAACAAACCTACAACTCTGGCACCCTACCAGATGACCTTAGTGATCACTTATTAACTTATATTATTAGAGAAAAAAACATCCTAACTTTCCCAACCACTTTCTGAACATTACGTTCAAAAAAGCAATTTAACTCAGAACTTTTTCTAACAGAACTAAACCAATGTAACTGGACTCCTCTAAAGTTACTTCCTCTTAATGATGCAGTACAATACTTCAACTCCACATTCTTATCTATACTAGATCAACACGCACCAACTTGCACTATTAGAATCAAAAGCAAACCAGCCCCATGGCTAAGCAACAATACTAGACAAAAAATCATTACCAGAAATAAATCCTAGGCTAAATGGCATACTACTAAAAACCTAGCTGACCGTCAAACCTTCAGAGAATGTAGAAACAACACAAAAAAGCCATACTGCTTGACAAGAAGAACTACTACCTTCATTTACAACAAACATCTAATAAGGAACCAAAAAAATTCTGGTCCACCATTAATAATCTTCTATCCCCAGGCCAATCAATCACACCCAACCCACAAGACTCTAACACTGACAATCCTACACTAACAGCTAATGCCTTTAACTCCTTCTTCACAAATACTATACAAAATCTTGCAAATCACCTATCTCCTGATATCTCTAAGCTACTCCCTTCTTCTGTAAATATACCCCCCTCATTTCACTTACTTCCTATTTCTACTTCATATATCTCATCATTGCTACAAAAACTTAAACCTACCACTCCCTCTGCAGACAAACTCCCGGCTGAGTTCCTGCAAATAGGAGCTAAAGCCATTGCCTATCCCATTTCTATACTAATAAACAGATCCATCAATGAAAGAACTGTCCCTGAAATCTGGAAAATATCTCACATCATCCCACTACATAAAGGGGGAAACTCTAATGAATTCTTAAAACAATCGTCCCATAGCATTGCTATCCCCTATTGCTAAAATTATGGAAAAATGTATCCATAAACAACTACTAAACCATCTTCTCCAAAACAACTTACTTGCTAACTGTCAGCATGGTTTCAGACCTTCCCACAGTACCAGCACTGCACTGCTCTCATTCACAAACACCATCAACTCTAACCGCAACAAAAACAGTCTTTCATCTGCACTATTCATCGACTTATCCAAAGCCTTTGACATGGTGAATCACCAACTACTTTTGCACATTCTGAATTCTCTCTCATTTGATCCTCTCAGCATAACTTGGTTTAAATCTTACCTTGAAAACTGACAACAAGCAGTACTCTGGAAAAATTCGCTATCTGACCACCTTCCTATCTCTCTAGGAGTACCACAAGGCTCTATCCTAGGTCCACTTCTATTTTCCATCTTTATTAACAACCTTCAATCAGCTATCCCCTATACTACCTGTATTCAATATGCAGATGACTCTACTATAATCTGTGCAGCTACCTCTCAAACTGAACTTCAGTCTCTTACCCAAAAAGCCTTCAACACAGTAGAACAATGGTTCTCTCAGCGCTGCCTACTCCTCAACCCCAAGAAAACTAAACTGCTACTCTTCTCACCAACATGAAAGCACATCCCCCTACATTTCACTATTACTTCCAATAACAATACTAGTATTTGTCCTGACACCACCACAAAATTATTAGGAATTACAATAGACAATAATCTTAATTTTGACAATCACATTAATTCTACTATAAAATCTGTGAACAAAAAAATAGGAACCCTATACAGAATCAAACCCTTTCTTACTCCAGATACTAGAATTACACTAGCCAGAACTCACCTTATTTTTACTTTACTCTATGCATGCCCTATTTATACCAATCTCTCTAAAAAAAACCCTCAATAAACTAGTTATATCCTACAATAACATTGCTAGATTTGCTACCGGATCCCCTTTTAGAACCCATCACTGCCTTAATCTAAGACAACTAGGTTGGCTTGAGCTTCCCAATCAGCTTGAACTACAACAACTTATAATAGCCCACAAAACCTTGTACCAACCCACTAAAACTCCAATACTCTCTAGCCTTATTACCCCTTATCATAACCTGAAACATCTACGCTCTTCTAACAAACTTTTGATCAATACTACTATACCCAATAACTCTGCAGGAGACTGCATGTTCTCCAACTCAGTGGGAAAACTATGGAATAAATTACCCTCAGACATCTCATCTCTAACTTCTCTCCCTATTTTTAAGAAGAATCTCAAAAAGTATCTCAATAAAAAATGGTTATGCCCCTGCACTAACACAGACTAACCTTGCTCTTCTTTTCCTGTCTTCCTGTCTTCTCCTTTCTCCCAACTACATCCAATAACTCAGTAGGGGACTTTCAGCACCTCAACTTAACACTAAGATATAGAATAAAAGACCCACAGACAACTTATCCCTGATGTCTCTCCCTCTCTTTCACAAGACTATCTCTCTCTCTTTCATATGAGTAACTCTTTTAGTACCTCTATTAAAATGATCAAATCCTTATATTTAACCTATACTATCTCTGATACCTTTCACTCCTCCTTCCCTAACTTTCCTCCTTATACCTTTCCCATCTCTCTTTCTCCTCCTTTCACACTTTATCTTCTTCTCATACATTAATGTTTTAGATTATATTATATTGTAAAGAGTATTATGTTATGCACATCACATACTTTTTGGTTTTATATATTTCATATGTGTTTAAGGAATATTGTGTTATGCACATCACGTAGTATGTAATTTTTGAATACTTAAAAGGAAATCTGCACATTTCGAAAAAAAAAAAAAACATGATTTGCTTTCAGCATTGTATCTGTTACTACTTTTATTGTTACTCTCTATTAAACTATGTATTAATACTTTGGAGCTTTTCTCCCCGGGCCTCTACTGAAAATGGACATATATCCAGCTAGACTAGCCCGGTCAACAAATGTAAAATAAAAAAATAAATAAATAAAATAAAAATAAAAACACACCAGCTGAGCTAAACCAACCTCTGACATACTGAAATGTCTACTATATCTAAATGTGATCTAAAATATTTTATAATTCAAGGTCTGACAACAGGGTGGATTAATCAGTGGTGCTGCAATCATGCCAAAGTAACGTTAACTGCTTCCCCTGCTAAACTTGTGACCTAAAGAACAGTTCATCCTTTCATTAATAGAAATATTTATAAATAAAGAAGAATATTAAGATTTATGAAAGATTAAATATAACATTAAGAATTCTAAAGATAGATATCTTTAATATGTGCTTGACATAATAGTCTAAACAGAGCAATGGACTCTGATACCCTGTTTAATATTTCTAACAGGAGTTCCAAACCATTCTGAGACTGGTTGTAGGACAGCAGAAGGCAGTCTGATTTTTAAATTTTGCTGCCTATTTCTGAGCTGAATTTCTGTCATCAGATCACAGATAAATTGTTTTGGTGATCAGCAAGTTATCTTCAGTGCAGAACCACAAAGACTGATCTGTGATTTTAAAAATAATGTCAAATGTTTATGCTGCCATTTGTAGTGCAGCAGCTGCAGTTAAAAGCATAAACTACTGGTGTGTTATCATTTTTGTTTGTCGAATATGTGTGGCATACATGAATAATCTTAACCTTTTCTTTTTCACTGCCGCCACTCCATTTTTAAATCCAAGACAAAATAATGCACTTCCATCTATGGTGTAAGCTGTATCAGATTAATTCTACTTAGTATAATCTCAGCTATATGTCTGTTATTGCTAGACAAATGTCAGTTAAGGTTTACAAACATGAATGTTTCCCTTCTGGCTGTAGAGATCACAGTTTTAGCATCACATACCTCTCAACTGTCCAGATTTTTGCCTCATATTTTTTGTCTGTTCCAAATAAATTTAGTGTTTTTCTAGCAAATTGCTGAGGACTATAACCACTAAATAATGACACTCGTTTGAGTTTCAGACTTCATACCCTTCAGAAAATGAATGTTATCACAAACCCTGTTATTTTAGCAACTTTCTAAGTTTATAAGAGCAATATTTGAAATCTGCCCCCATTTTTGGGATTTTGCCTCCCAATATTTTAGGCTTTGCCCAGGTTTCTTGTGCTGTGAGGTAGAGAGGTATGTTGTGTAAACTCCCACTATCTGAAGACAAGCTGGTAATGAATGGGTTCTGAAAAAAAAACTGTTGACAAGGGTGATCTTTGTTACAGCCCTCAGACAACAGCTACTCCCCTTTGATACCCCACTTTGCTAGTAGATTAGAAATGCCGAATGTTCCAGCAAGACAGGAATGGTCCATAAATCTTCTTTGGGAAAATCATCACAATGTAATTGGAGGGAGTCAGCAGTCTGGAAGGAAATACAGTTTATTTGTATTAAATATGAGTATGTTTATGCTTCACACTAGAGTGATAATGCTTCCAAAGTAAGCAATACAATAACTGTTCACTTCATTTCATCAAAAGATGTAGTGCTAATTTTCACCAGAACTTTGAAGCTCAACACTTTAACACTTAATTTTACATAAACATATTGAATAACTAAGATTACAGGAAGTGTCATTCGTACCATCAAGAAATCACAAAAATTCTGAATGCAGTCCCGGACTATTATAAAATTACAGCATTGTCTAAAAATAAAACAAGAACATGGATTTATATTCTGATCTTTTCACAACTGCATTTCATGTACTTCATGGTCCTAAGTAATGTAATACATGCAGAGAATGTAAACAGCAGAATATGAGTTAGTCATTACATAAACCAAACATAAGAAATGACAGTTGTGTTTATATACTTTCAGACAGTAAGGCATTCTGCTGTTAGAGTGGAGACAATAAAAAAATGCATTATAGTACTATATGTATTTATTATTTTGATGTCATTCTCTTTAGATCTAGTATATGCACATACGGAGCCATTTGCAAAAGTTGTTACCTTTAGCAGCTACATTGTACAGGTTTGAGGACCCAAATGCACTTCACAGTATAGAATGATATTCTTATAGGGAAAAAGAGCCCTGCCTTTTTCAGACATTTATGTTCCTGAAATTCATGGTAACCTTGACAGTTCAGATTATTACCCAGTGTACAATAAAAAAGAAATCTAAACAAACCAGCATATTATGTTTTCTGCATGAATGATGATTTCTGCTGTTGGTAATATTTTTGTCTAAGTAGAATTTTCATGAAAGAGGTGTTTTTCATATGTTTGGCAGGAGTTCTGATCATACTACTCATTTTCTCAGCACTGAAATTAACACTGATTTTAGAAAATTAACAATTTCATATGTATAATGTGTGATATATATCATAGGGATCATTACTACAAGATACATTGTATGGATATACAATCCACGTATGTGTATAATGTGTGATATACATCATAGGGATCATTACTACAAGATATATTGTATGGATATACAATCCACACATGTGTATAATATGTGTTATACATCATAGGTATCATTACTACAAGATGCATTGTATGGATATACAATCCACGCATATGTATAGTGCGTGATATACATCATAGGTATCATTACTACAAGATACATTGTATGGATATACAATCCACGCATATGTATAATGTGTGATATACATCATAGGGATCATTACTACAAGATACCTTGTATGAATATACAATCCACACATCTGTAAAATGTGTGATATACATCATAGGGATCATTACTACAAGATATATTGTATGACTATACAATCCACGCATGTGTATAATGTGTGTTATACATCATAGGGATCATTACTATAAAATATATTGTATGAATATACAATCCACGTATGTGTATAATGTGTGTTATACATCATAGGGATCATTACTAGAAAATATATTATATGAATATACAATCCATGTATGTGCATAATGTGTGATATACCTTACAGGGATTATTACTACAAGATATATTGTATGAATATACAATCCACGCATGTGTATAATGTGTGATATACATCATAGAGATCATTACTATAAAATATATTGTATGAATATACAATCCACGCATGTGTATAATGTGTGTTATACATCATAGGGATCATTACTAGAAAATATATTATATGAATATACAATCCACGTATGTGCATAATGTGTGATATACCTTACAGGGATTATTACTACAAGATATATTGTATGAATATACAATCCACATGTGTATAATGTGCGATATACATCACAGGGATTATTACTACAAGATATATTGTATGAATGTACAATCCATGTATGCTGTACTGATGAGGTCAAAAAAGGCCGCAACATGCATGTCTACAGCTAGTGGGGTTTGGATTTATTGACCTGAATGTACCTATTAAGACTAAATAAGTAAAATGTCATGCGCATTCAGATGCCATTCAGCTAAAACACTGCTGTGTCCTTAATGGCTCATTTTCATATATCTCATGGGTGCCCACTACATGAGTTTCAAGGTATTAGACAGTGAAGACTGTAGCATGGCTGGGTGTTACTTGTAGTTTATATATTATATGCATGGGATTTCTGCTGAAGGTGGCAATTTGCCCTTGCCCATATTTGTTAGCAGTTAGACATCTACTATTGAGGGGATTACATTTCTGAGTTGCGGTTATTTGACTGCAGCACAGCTATAAAGGGAAACGTAGCACATGTGCTCATTTTTTTTCTGCCTGAAGTACATGGTCACACCACTAATCTTACAGTATTACTGTATCATTCAGCCTTTGTTTTCTCTCAGCTGCCTTAGAAAATTATTTATTACAGGGTGTTTCTTCAAACTGGAATCACTGTTTTACCTAATATGATTAAGAAAAAATTTATAAACCCTTAAGAAATTCACCACAAAGTGTTCTGGTGGCTATCAGATCACCCCCAAAATAATCCAATGCAATTTTTTTGACTGGGAAGATTTCAATACTTATTTTGATTAATTGTGTTTCTTTTAATAAAAAAACACATTATCAAGTAGGACTAGCAATTTATTAGAATTTATTGGACATAAAAAAACTTTAGAACATTTCTTTTCTTCCTTCTTCTCAATCTGCAGTATGTTCTTGAAAGCTGAAGGTTAAAAGGATACAGACTGACCTGCTTAAAAATAAGTCCTTGCTCTAAAGCTAAAATCATAGTATGATGTAAATGTTATTGATGCTGCATGGACCATCCCTTAATTTTAAGTTTCCAACCCTTTCCGTATCTCAGTTTCATGAAATAATTGGGTCTTTTCAGAAATATCAACAGTTTTAAAATACGCGTTCCCTGCTAAGCAGCTTAATTCTATTATTCCTGTCATTATTTGCATGTGTATATACAACTCTGTCATTAAAACTGAAATGATGTCACCTAAGACCGCTGGTCCAACCAAAGAACATAGATAACACTGGAAACAAAGAAAAGCAGTCATGCATTTAATGATTTGGAAGGAAAGAAAGTCTATTTTATTTTGCTTGTCACAGACTGGCATATAATTCCAGCAGTGGCCTCATACTGGTAAGTAAGAGGTCTGAATGGACAGATGATAAAATCAGCAAGCAAAAAAACAAAACAGAGTAGTATTGCTGAAACTGAATTCATCCTCATGTCTTGGAGAGTATCTTCACAAGGTGGACCTTTTTTTTTTTTATAAAATCTCATCAAAATGACTAATATGTAGACTGTATTTTATACAGCACATATCATGGATAGAAGTAGGTTAAAAAATAAAAAAAGATATCTAGGTGCACAAGACCCAGGATAAAAAAGTGCCCACTCCTGGTAGGCACACTAGTGCCAGCAGGGGAAAAATGACAGTGTAAGAATCCTCAGGACACAGAAACATTCTTACATTGGGGCTAAACCATGCCCATGGACACTTCTGTTGTAGAAGAAAGTAGCAGTTCACAAAAAAACAGAAAAATTGATGTGCCAGAAAAGAGCCATGAAGATGATAGAGTGGACTACTGGGGATAAAAAAGATATTATATATTGTTACTATTATGCAAGAAGCCCAGAAATTCCAGACAGAAGATATATAAAAATATTAAGAGAGAGAAATTAGAGGAAAGAAAAATATTTCAAAAAGAAAAACTGTCAGAACCTTCAAATAAAAACATCTGTTTATTAATATAACAGATTTATGAAAAACATTATATAGATCAAGAAACCTTGGTCCATTTGGAAAAAGAAACAACTGAGGAAACGCGAAAATATAAAGAACAAAATCTAGAGACTTTTGAAAGGTATAAAAAAAATATGGACATGGGAAAGAAAGACAGATTTGATATGGTACAATATTTATGCAAAGGAGAAAGCCAAATTAATCAAAACAAAAAAGGCAGCCCCAAAGATAACTGAAGAGAACTACAGGCAAATGCATCCAGATATGGAAAATTTCACTATAAAAATAAGATCAGAAAGAGGGAATGTAGAACAGAATATTAGTAAAGGAGAAGTTAAAAAAATAGAAGATGAAGTTATGGAATATTTGTAAAGTGAAGGATTTAGTGTAGAAAGTCAAACACGGGTTACATCACAGCACAATGGAACAATGAGGCCTCAAAGTAAGGGGAAAAAGGAGGATCATGAGACATCTTAAGAAGAAGTATGGGCATGGGAAAGAAAAGAGATTTAATATACTGTAATATTTATGCAAAGGAAAAAGCAAAACTAATCAATACAAAAAGAGCAGCACCAAAGCTATTTGAAGAGAAATATAGGCAAAGGAATCCAGACATGGAAAATTTTACAATACAAAAAAATAAGAAAACAAAGAGGAAAAGTAGAAAAGATGATTAGTAATGGAGACGTTAAAGAAATAGAAACTGACATTATGGATAACATGCAAAGTGAAGGATTTAGTGTAGAAAATCTCACTCAGAAAACAACACAGCATGATAGAACAATGGATCTCCAAATTAAGGCAAAATCAGTGGAGCAGTAAACATCTGATCATTTGCCAGATGAAGATACTTTGGGGCCTTCCATAGGAAACCAATACAAACTTTCAGCTGGAGTTGCACAGCAAGGGGAGGAACATGAAACTGTGGCAACTCTGATGCAGCCAGTGTTATGGGATGATAGACTGGTGAGTTCCCATATGAAAGAGCAATGGATGACACAGGATGAACCAAAGAAAATGTGATACAGGAAGATGCTGTGGAACTATTTATAGAATGTTCACAGGAATTGGGGAACAAAGAATATGCCCTCAGTGTAGAAGAAAATGATAAAAGAGAAGAGTTGCTTGACTTAATACAGATGGCTAGACATATTAAGATCAGTGAAAGAAATAGACTATGGAAAGTCAATAAAAGAAACAAAGAAGGTGGAAAGTAACTGAGTGTACAAAGCACAAATAACTGAGAAAAAACACTCAGTCAGGCACACTGGTCAACAGGAAAGTCCAAAAATCCACAAACTACCAAGGTAAAAAACAAGTTATTTAATGTTCTAATACACCACACAGATTTAGCACTTTCATTCCACAAGGGAACTTCATCAGAATAACCCAGCACTAATTGATTAACAATTAAATAGTCAAACCACTTAACGTAACAATACTCCATTGGTCAACATGTAATTGACTAACTTAACAAAGTACAACAGTGAATGCAACAGTAAAGAATGCAGCAGTGAAATAATACAGCAGTGAAAATGTTGTTGTTATACTGTGGTCAAGCTGACTGTATAAGAATGCACACATAAAAAAATGCAAACATAAGAAATGTACACACAAAAAAAGCTTCAATAACCATAGAAAATGTAAACATCCCATAACATAGCCTTATTTTAAAGCTCTTTTCTTTAAGGCTGGTAGAATGGAATAGTGTTCATTTAACCCAGGGGCTGAGCAGGCATCACACTTTAGTTGCCACATTAACTCACAATACTCGAGGCTGGTTTCTCAAATTCAATAAAACCCCAAAAGTTAGAAGTTTGATAAAACAAATGAACACAGTAATTAAGACTGTCCATAGAGATTCGTGTGATGTAACAGAAGTAAATAGGCTATGTTACTGTGCAGCTAAATTAATACCAGAAAATGTCTTACCACAAAAACGCATGGTAGTAAGGGAAATGAAGGGGAGAAATTGAATGCCATCATGGAAGTATTGAATAGAGAAAACTGTAAAGTAGTTAAGATAAGAAGTGTCACTGTTAGAAGAGGGAGCAGATCAAGAAAAATACTCAGAAAGTTAGACGTGATAAAAGCACTGCACAGTATCAGAACAGATTAGGAGTTATTATGCACTATTGCAAATAATAAACAAAATGTCAGCACAGGCTATAAAAACTTAAAAGATAGATACACAGATAAATATAAAGGAAAAGTACAAAACAAGAAATTGATTGATGATCCAAAAAAGTTGTATAGAAAATTTGGAAAAGAGGCAAAAGGAATTGAAACACCACCAAACAAAGAAGAAATAGATATATGTTGGAGAAATATCTATGAAGACCCTGTGGAACATAACAAAGATGCTAAATGGATTGAAGAAATAAAGGAAAGGGTAAGAAGTTCAACTGTACACGATATCCAGTGGGATGAAGTAACAGCCAGAGAGATTGAAATGAAATTAAGAAAAGTTCCTAATTGAAAAAAACGAAGTCCAAATGCAGTAACTAACTTTTGGTTAAAAGTATTAACATCTTTACATGAAGATTTAGTCATGAGAAAGAACTATTTATATGTGCAGCCCAAGCAGACAGCAGCCTGGCTAACAACAGGAAAAACAGTACTCCTACTTAAGAGCAAACCTGCAAGCCATCCTAAAAACTATAGACCAATAACTTGCCTTCTGATGATGTATAAACTATACACTGGAATTGATGCCGACAGAGTTTATAAAGATTTAGAAGAAAACTCAATCATGGCAATAGAACAAAAAGTTAATAAACGAAAGTCATATGGAACAAAGGATGACTTGATGTTAAATAAAGTCATAATGGAAAACTGCAAAAGTGGAATAATCTTAGTATGGCATGGATAGACTACAAAAAAGCATTTGATAGTATCCCACATTCATGGGTAAAAGAGTGCTTAAAATGTATAAGACACATTCTACATTGATTGATTACATTACTGTGACCATGAAACAGTGGCAAACTGCATTACAGTTAAGTCATGATAAAGGACAAATTATTATTACAGGGACATAAATTCAAAAGTGGATATTCTGGGTGACTCTCTGTCACTGCTTCTCTTTTGTCTTGCCCTTAACCCATTAAGTTGTCTACATAACAGACTAGGTCATGGCTATAATTTGGCTTCCAGAAAACAACAAAGTGTAAAGATTTCTCATCTTCTTTTTGTAGATAATGTAAAACTGTACAGTTCATCAGATGAGGAACTGAAAGCAAAATTGCAAATTGTCAAAATGTTTTCAGAAGATATAAGAATGTCATTTGGTCTTGATAAATGTGCAAAAGCAACCTTTAAAGCAGGAAAGCTGCAGCACCAAGAAAACATCAGTGTGGGACAGGAATGTGATATAAAAGAACTTGAGCAAGAGAGAGTATATAAATATTTGGGAATTGATGACGGATCAACAATAAAACTTAAATAAATGCAAATAAAGGAATATTTTGGAAGACATAAATTAATACTAAAAACAGTGTTGACATCTAGGAACAAAGTCTAAGCTATAAACCAATTTACTCTTCCTGTCCAAACTTACAGTTTTGGAATGACTGACTGGCCCCAAAAGTTTTTGGATAGTTTGGACAGGAAAACAAGAAAGATGATTCATGCTCATCAAATGATTTATAAAAATCAGTACATACCAAGACTATATATTCCCCCGTTCTGAAGGAAATATGGGCTTCCTCGAAATTGATTACATGTATAGATCTGCAGTAGTGGGACTGCATACGTATCTACTGACCTCACAAGACCCAGATGTAGTGAAAGTTTTGAAACATGAGGAGAATAAGTCTAAGATGACTTCCCTGCTTTGTTTAACACAAGCATATTGGTGTAAAGTGGGAATGGAAATCAAACCAGAAATAAATAAAAATGAGGCAGAAACTGAATGTGCCAAAAAAACAAAAGAAAGAATATAAAGCGAAGGATCAGATAAAAAGGCAAGAAATGTGGAAAATGCATAAATATAGTTGCAAGTATAGAAAACTCTTGGAACAACCTCATGTTAATCAGGATCAGATGCAGGAATGGTTAAGGATAGGTGAATTTGAACCAAAAGATGAAAGGTTAATAATGGCGGCCAAGATAGTGGGTTATGTACATGTTGGTTTACAAAGTCCATTGAACATGTGGGAGAAACAAACAGATGTAGGTTTTGTAAAACAGAATTGGAAACAGTTGCACATCTTGTTGCTGGTTGTGATATACTGATGGCAGAAGGACTGAATACTGAAAGGCATAATAATGTGACAAGACTGCTGCACTGGGGATTGTGCAAACATTATAATACTGAAGTAGCCGAAGAGCACTGGAAACATGAGCCACAAATCATCATAGAAAATGATGAAGTTCATATCACATGGGATTCTCCATTGCTAACTGTTAAAAAATATATGCAAGAAAACCAGATATAGTAGTCCATGAAAAGAAGACAAAAGTAGCATTGATTATTGAAATTGCTACACCCAGTAACAACAGTGTCTTACGTACAGAGAGACACAAAGTCATAAAATACCTGCATTTGCAGGCAGAAATGTGGAAGAAATATATTCAGACAGTTCCAGTAGTAGTAGGAGCAACGGGCCTTATAAAAAAGAATGTACAATCGTACTTAGATATGTTACCAATACATGTAACTCCATACAAATTACAGAAGTCATTACTGGGCACATTGCGGGTGCTGTGAAGGGCACTTCTGGCTGACATCAAAGACTGAAACAATACTAATTTCATGAACTTTAATCATACTTTGACTTAGGAATGGGGTCCATTCCCATCATGGTATAAGAAACCAAAAAGATTTGGAGAAATTAAAACTGGTGAGAGCTGCTTGGATGTGTTCCACTAGAGATTTCTTTAATGTTGAAGTTGATACTTTGAGAAACATGTTTTTGGAAAGGGGATACCCTAGAGATTTTCTCTATCATATTGTCACTGATGTCACCCGACTATGGGGTAAAAGACATTTACCTCTGTTAGTTCGTGACAAAGTAGCACTTATGGAAACAGATACCCAGGTTGGAACTTTGAACATTATTCCCACTGGTAATTTTACATACGGACTAGTGGTAATATACAGTAATTATGTGAAAAACATTCAGGATATTATTAAAAGGAACTGGATCATTTTTAAGATGGATGAAGTTATTTTCAAAACTTTAGGTACTAAATCCTCATTTGTGTTCAAAATGGGATAGAACTTAAAATATATTTTTGAACACCGATACCATGCACCTCACCCCCACCATAATGACAGCAAAGGTACAAGGAAATGTGGTGCATGTCACTGATATACTTACATTCTAGACAAGACAGAAGTCTTGGTTGGTAACCCACCAATGAAAGTCAGGTTTCCATATGTGAATTGTTTAACTAAGGGACTATATTTCCATCTGTCAAACTTGCTTTAGTTTCTATATTGGTAAAACTGAATGCCAATTTTGTAAGAGAATTTATGGGTTTACTATCAAAAGACTGAAATTCATATGGTCGACAGTCATAACGTTGAAAGTCATTTCTCCGAATGTCTAAAATACTGAAAAAAAAATATCAAAGTTTAAATGGTTGAAAAACACCTGCAGCGCTGACAGTATTGTTTTTGCAGGGGGGCAAGCCCCCCTGCAAACCCTGGTGTGAGTCTGTGCCCCCCACACCCCCTGCTACTTATATATTACAACTCTGAGATCGCACTTGTCCTGTTGTCGACAGTATGATGACAGGTAATTTGCATGCATTTCCTGTCGATAAAATGAACCACTTAATATTCATGTGTCGATCATATGGGTCATGCAACTGAATATTAGATCTTTTGAATTTCAACCATTTGATAGTAAATTGAATTTATGAGCATATTTATGCTATCAACAAAATTAACATGAACAATGCACTGTGTAGGCATGATCAAAGTTGTGAGGGATTTACTAAGTTTTTGTTTGCTATTGTGGAAATAGTACCTTTTGATGTTAAAGGGGGAAGTTGGGAGATGAAATTGGAGATGAGAGAACTGTTTTGGTAAGTTAAACATGATGCTGAAAATGACAAGGTATCTCAGGGAACATATATCAATACTTTCTGTGTTAAAACTTATGGCTGCTCAACTACAATGAAATTTTAAAAGCTTTTCTAAAGCGTATTTTTTGTAATTTTTTTCATACATGTCAAAGTAGTATTTTATCTTAATTGTAATTTGTTTATTATGTAACTGCTCACTTGAAGTTTGCTTATCAGACATGTTAACATTTTTTGGGCTTATTTTAATTTTCTGTTGTCATTTCACAACTGTGCTATTTTCCTCTTGCTGTGTTTTTACATACTTTTATACATTTTTATATTTTCATTTTTTCATTTTTTTACATTTTCACATACTGTTTTTCGATCCTACATTTATGTAAGTCAGACTTTGAAGTTCTATTTTACTTTTGCTCCTATTGCATTCATTTATTAAGTACCTTGCCGTTAAAGAAACAACAAGGAGTATATTTTGCTATTTGAATCTGTGACTCTTAGAGTTTACTTAAGTGTGTGCACTTCTTGATTCAAACAGTTTTGATGAAGTCCTATACTTAATGAACGAAAGTGCTCAACTATTTTATTGTTTTCAATATTAAAGTGTATTTGTCATTTACCCCTTTAATTCTGGCTGGCGGTCATCCACAGTATTGTTTTATGGCTTGTTCCTAAGGAAGGTGACTTTTGAGCTTGTTTTTGAATATTTACTGTTTTGGCTCCTATAGGAAGCACAGCACGATGTGGGCTGTTTTTATTTTTAGTTTGAATTTTTGGCTAGCTGCACATTCACACACTATTTTCTTTGGTTTTAGTATCATCCATATTCTGCCTTATCTGTTGCTTCTGATCCTTGCTACTGTCTCACACCCTTTTCAAGTAGGAGTTCATTCTCTTTTGCGGACATATATTTGATGGTCTCCTAATTTAACTTGCTAGCCCCTTTCCATCACTTTCCTATATCATTGTTAAAATCTTGTTGCCTAACATCTCTATGGTATACTTCTTTTTGTAAACAACTCACCTTTCTGTGATACCAGTGATGTCTATCCCTACTTGTATCTCTACCTGCAGCTCCCTCACCTTCTTTCTTTCCTGGACTCCTTGTAATGGTCCATACCACCTTGTTTTAAATCTTCTCTGTTGCATGTTCTGTGTCTGTTTCTCTGTCTTTCTAGCACCTATTTACCCTTTCCCATCCTCTGCTTCTCTGACTCTCCCATTCTTCTTTGCCTTTGTTTTACTTAAAAGGTATGGTTGAAGAGACATTTCTTTCCAACCCAAAGTTGAGAGGCATTGTTTCTTCTATATGATGGATTCAGTTTCTGATACATAGCAGGCTTCCCTGCCAGGACTTCTCAGTCTTTCTACAAGTCTTATTCTCTTCTCTCTTGCCATGCATCCCAGCCAATCACTAAATTCCATAATCTTCCTACTCAGTGTACTGGCTATTGCAGAAGTAACACTCCTGAGCATGATACCTCCAGCCACTCCCCCATACTGGCACTTCTCTACCACTTTCCTGATTTTGCTTGTTACCACCTCCACTATCTCCTTTAAAATGTTACTATATAAGTCAAAACTTTAACCCATTTTCTCCTGAACTCCCTTGTTCCTTGACTGAATATTTAATGTCCAAAACTCACTTCTTTGTTTTTACATTGGCTCATCTCTCTTTCTCCATTTCCTACAAAATGTCACCACCTCTTTCACCATGAACATTCCCCCTCCCTTTGCACCATCCATAGGACTTTCCACTGTAACTGTGTTGCAGCTGTCCTGTTTTTCTCTCCTTACTGTACTCATTGTACAATCCCTATCCAGAGCTGTACACTCCTATGTCCAGTTCTTCTTAGCCCATTCAGTCTCCCCTTCTCATCCTTCTGTTGCTCTACCTCCGTCTCCATCTCCTACTGTTGGTTCCTCCTTTATTTGGATCTAGACAGAGTACCACTCTCATATTCCCTTAAGTTTCTATTCCTTCCTTCTATGAGTGCCCTTCTTTATCCACTTCTGTCCTTGTTTCCCTTCAGGTGCTGCCTCCTGCATGGTCCCCTTTGGATCTGCCCCCTTCATCACTCATCACTGCTGTGTACCTTTGTCTCTCTATCTTAGCTTCCATTTTCGTGTCATTCCTTTCCAAACTGCCTCTATCATCTTCTCTATTTTCATTCCTCCATGCTGGCCCAATTGTTTGTACTCTTTTGACTGCCTCTGCCCATGTCCTTTTATCCTCTGCTTATCTCCTTCCTACTTTTTTCCTCCTGAACCTGTCTTCTTGCTTCTTATTGTCATTTCTCTTCAAGCCATCCCTGCTCTCTTCTCATCAGGCACGTTAGTTCACTACCATCTCTAATTCTGACCTTCTCCCCTTAGTCCTAAGCTTTCTCTTGCAGACATCAAACCATTTGCCACTCCGTAAGTTTCTGATCTGACTCCAAATGTTTTCACTGAAATCATTTTGCAAATACCAGACAAATTTACAGGTCCTTAAGTAGCAGGCATGCAGTTAAGAAATAATCTACTTTGACAATATCTGTGCCTAAAACAGTAAAAATATATAATAGTAGTGCTATATTCTAAATGGGGTGCTCTGGTCTTGAATTAGAAGGCAATCCATTAATGCCTAGTGCTACCTAGTCAAATAGCACTGGTGTGCACAAATCTTAAAGATTTCTGTTTCCAGGGGTTTTACTAGTGATTTCCTTATTTCCATTACCTTGTAAATCTTTACTTTTTCTTCTACCTTAACAATAGCAGCACTTGTATTCTGCCATCCCGCACTCTAAGTATAGATAAACTATGTACTGCTGTGTCAGTTGTTACAAACTACTTAAGATAGACCAAACTGGCCCAAAGCTATTGACATGACCTCAGCATGTCATACCTCATTAAAGTCAATCTTGCTTTATTTTTTCTCTCTCTCCCTCTCTTTGCCCCTGCTGTCTACTGATCATCAGCCTCCTTCTGACCAATTGGTTCATTCATTCCCCATCATCAGGATGAGGTCTGCTGGGAGGGACCATCATTGAGCCTGCCATCAGGGATAGTTCAGAGTTTTTCTTGTTTTTGTACTCATCTCTTCTGGCATGCACCAGCAAGAAGTTGGGTGCATTTGGTGGGCTGACAATGGACAACATCTCCTAATTTTTGCAAAGGGCATTCCCTCCAAGCAACCTTGCTCCTCACCTTGAAGAATGATGTGTGATTCCACCAGGGAGTTATTACTATCATTGTATCTCTGAATGCATGCAATCTCCTACTTCCCTCTGGTTGACATGAGAGGGCTACCCATTCAGTCCCTGACAGCTTCTCTAGCACTAGGGTCATTAATCAGACTCAGATTACCTGAGTCACAATTGTGGCTCCATCCCTATGTGGCATAGAGCCAGACATAAATTATTACTTTAATTCAATAAACCTCAACCCTCTACCTGCAACTTTTATAAAATTGTTTACCTGTATAATATTTTACTCTCTAATATGCTTTTTTGACATTATTATAAGTAGTTACATCACCCACTGACAAATATTTCTACAATTGTATAAGGCATCTTATATTGCATGTCTTCATGCCTTGTAGCTTTTCCTCCCCAGGCCTGAAAAGGGGTACTGTCCAGTCAGAAAACCCCAGTAATCAAAAACATATACCCAAATAAGTAAATAAATTGAATTCTGAAAATTGTCATTATCAAATCTAAGGATAGAATTATCAACTTTCAGAGGAGAATTTGGTCATGTAGTTCTTATCACAAGTTATTTATTCAAAAGGAATTCGCAAATTTTACTATTATAGTCCTAGGAGGGGGTTGCCTCCTTAATTTGACTGTTTATAAGGGATGTATGTGCTCTGTCAGTATCACAGGAAAAGTCCTCTTGCAAACATAACAATTTTGGAGGCCAGTATGTGAGAAACTTAAATCTCCATTTTCTTAAGCACTCCATAAATTCTTAAATTATTTCCTTACTCAGTTTTCAAGATCATCTACTTGGTCCAGTAGCAAATTATTTTGTTTAGTAAAAATTCAGTGTGATTTTCTTGCTCTTCTAATTCTGCCTCAGTGTAATTTTAAACTAGTCTGTATATAGTATATGTGAGCATTTTGTTGTTGAATCAATGTTTTAAAAGCTTAAACTGTTTGTTACCAGTTTCTTGAATATAGTCTACCTTATTTATTATCAGTTGTGCCCAATTTTAAAGATAATTCTAATGCCGAAGATGTTATCTGCTGAAAATGTTTCTTGGAACATTTCTCTTTCCCAGTTGTTTTGGAATCCATCATCTTGTATTGGGCCTGTCAAGATATTGCCTGACAGGAATTTTTCTGTTTTGAATTTTTAACTTTTGATGTGTAAATTTTCATAGTGAGTCAATATAAATATTTCCTTCACAAACAATATTAATTGGATTGCATTTTATAATAAAATTCTGTCAAATACTTTCTAATAGTACAGGGCAACTAAATACTTCTGCAGTTGCAGTGCCATCTTGGCCATGCCACCCTACACACACACACACACACACACACACACACACACACACACACACACACACACACACACACACACACACACTCATACTGTGTTTCCAAAGGGAGTTTTTTAATGCTGGTAAGTATTTTTGGCATTTTAGCATTTCACTTCTGATTACACAAAATGCTAACAGCACTAGAGCTGGAACCCTTGCATGGGACAAGGTATGCCATTTTAATCAGAAATAAACTGCTGCACTGTTGACAGATCATGTGATGGATGTTGCTTTTGCAACCCCCCCCTCTCTGATTTTTTATAACATGCTGAACATAGGTGTCACAGAGAAAATTCATCATCCCTTTGATTTGTGATTTGGTGACTATAGGTACAGCTGTCAGGTAATGATTATGAACATTTTTTAATCATCAACAATCACTCCATTCTCATTGGGTATAGCCTGTAGCAGAGTGATGCTCATTTACACAGTTCAAAATGCCATGTAAAAAGTAAGGTGGGCACAAATTAGTTTTGTGATATAGAAAAGCAGGGTATAGAAACTGGCAAGGGCATGGGTTATTAATATTAGCTTTTGCAACTATAAAAGATCTTTCCATATTCATACATAATGCCCAAGTGAATTGTGGTTTAATGTCCATAACTTCTGGCAGAGTGCTCATAGTGTTCAGTGCTCCAATTTGTATGACTGCAAATATCTAAGGTCTGTTCTCATAACTGCTGCAAATTTCATGCTTATAAGCTCTGTAAATGTCATACAAATGTTTGAGAGGTGTAATTGCAGTGGGTGGAGTCCACTTAAAAATCAGAGTTGTTCAGTGGTTTGAATGTTTTGTCTTATGACTGATATACTTCTCTGCAACTATGTCCGCTCTAGTATTTTTCGAAAGCAGGCAGTAACATTGCAGCAGGCATATGAGACTTGGATGGGTGCAAGCAAATTTTGTAGTGTGATAAAGGAAGGCTGGAAATTGCCATCATCTTATGACTGATAGGTTTACTTTTAAGTGCACTGTCTTTACCTTTTTTCAAACATAGAATCTCTGCTGGGATGGGGTCTTGATATACTGCAGGGGAAGAATGTTACAGCACTGAAGATAAATGCTATAAGTCACCATTGAACTTTGTTCTGTTGGCTTTTGTTCAATTCCCTTAATCTACATTTGCCTGCTTTGAGATTCTGAAAAATTTACTTAAGCAGACAATGTTTCCTGAAAAGAGGTCATGGGTTTACCTAATCAACAAAAATAAATAAATAAACAAATAAACATGATAGACACTTAGAATAACATAAATATATGAAACAGTAGCAAAAAATGACAGTTGTCGATATACTCAGTGATGATCACCACAGATTATCCTTGATATATTGAGACCCAACACTAAACAACAGTCTGTTTTGCTTTGGAAGAACACTAGGTGTTAAAAATTCTGAAAAACAATAAAATGTTTTTACTGCATCATGTAGGAAAATGTCAAGAATTTTTCAGAATGTCTCTGGTTCCGCCTCATAGTTTTGTCCTCTCTCTCATAAAAAATTTAGATTTTTTGGTAATTACTGAAGGTGACAGACAGTAATGCCAAACATTAGAGTTTTAAACTTTTTATTGTTCAGAAAATGCATGTTGATGCAAAACATGTTGTTCTATTGACTTTTTAATCATTTAGAGTAATATTTAAAAGTTGTCCCTGTTTTTGATCCTTTGCCCTCTCCCCCTTTAATTTTGGCTTTGTCCTGAATTCTTGTGCAAAGAAGTTGAAAGGTGTGTGTTTATGTTAAAGCAGTTAAGTTTCAATCGTTCCCTATAAGCTTGCATATTTATGTTATGGAAGCTTACTAGCTCCGAGACTATAACTCGGGTTGCTACCTTTCCATTTTTTTTAACTACCGAGAAATCAAATCAATTGTCTGGTAGTCTGGAAAACACTGCAGAAACTCTGGTTTTCTGTTTCAGAAAACAGACTATCGGAGTTTTATAAATTAGCAGATTCACTACACTTCTATTTGAAAAAAGCATCACGACTGCGAGGTAAACCAGGAAAAGACATTCCCACCAAAGTATCTATGATTTCAGTAATGGGTAGAAAGTAGATGGGGAGAGGGGAGGGGTTAGGGGTTATGGGATGTGTGTGGGGTACGGCTTTGGTGAGGTTTTGCCCCCATTGAAATGTGTACTGTAGCTGCAAATAGTATAGAAACTGCAGAGATTGAAAAGATAACTGCTGTACAGTCCTGTTTTTTTGTTTCTTTCATCACACTTCACAGTTAATCCTTCCACAGCCAGTTAATAAAAGTTATCACACTAAGAATGTCTGCATTTGAATATAATTAGGTAATTAGATTGGATTTCATTTTTAAAGCGAGGTCACAGATGGTGATTTCATTGGGCAGCAGTGTGCATGTGGGTGTGGAGATTCTAAGCCTTTCAGTGGGCTGTCTGGCTTTCCGGGTCTCATTTTTACCTGGTCTTTGAAGCTTTCATTTTTATCTAGTTTCACAATACAAGTGCTGTATTGGATACTTAGTAAATTTAACAGTTGTGTTCCCATTGAACATGCCGTTAAGCATTCCTTGCTTGTTAACGTTAAATCTAAGGGAAAACTATATTGTGCTACTAATTTCTGTTGTACAAATTTCCTGTCAGGCTATGGATCATTTTGCTGTTCCTTTAAATTGCTTTGTGCTTTGTCTAAGTGCATTATCCATAACTCTGTTCTTTCCATTTCGTTTGCAGTTTAAAATGTGGCTACCTGTACTTGCATTCGTTTTACTCATGCTGTCAAGTCTGAAAGAAAGTTGTTGAAAATGTCATCACTCACTGTTATTCTTCTTCTGTTTTAAATCTGCACCATATTTAACTTTTCTTCAGGACAAAGTTCATCCCCTAGGCCTGCAGTGAAATTGGATATTGTTATGTTCAACAAGTCAAAGTCAAAAATATAAATTAACATCTGCTTTAGCTACGATGTTCTTTTAAATAAAATATTTTCCTTTCTTTATGCATTTGTGGCTTTTTCAGGTGAAACGATATTCATTTTTACTTCTCCATTTCTTTAATTAAAGGGACAATGACCTAATCTCCTGATCTTTGACTCCCACCTATATGATCTTATGTAGAGTCATGACTCTAACTCCTCCCCTTCCAGGTTTAAGTGTACCACCCATTTACAAATTCCTGACTCTGTCACAGTGGTATACTTTCCATAGTGATATGTAATGTATTTTTGTTATGCATTAATAAAAGCAAATTAAACTCACTCATATGGAGGGTCATTTTTCAGTGTGCTTAACAACAGAAAAGAGAAGGCATATAATGTGCATACAAAGAAACAATACCAAAGACACTCTTTACACTGTAGCATGTGTACCTTACAGGTCAACACATTTTACATTTTTAGTCTGGTTTCTAAACCTCGGAGAATATTATTCAGCCCTTCACAACACTGACCTACAATATGACACTGGTCCTTATATTGCTTACAGCATATGGTCATACCTTTAATCAGTATGGGCCTTGTGAATTCATAATGTGGTAATGTGATCCTGATAGTTGCTCACTGGAAAAGGGAAGCAGCATCAGGTTGCTCTGTTACTGGGCTTTCTAGTTACCATTGTAGCTGGTAGACAGGTAGGGGTATGGAGAAATCAGTTAGGCAGGCTCTTTATTCTGACTTTAGTTAGCCCCTACTATCTCTGTATTTTTTGACAGGCTGCAGGCACACCACATGTAATTCATCTTGTATGTGGCAATGTCTTGAATCAGAAAATATATTTCATACTGTCAAAGTTTATTTGAGCATAGCCATATACAATTTCATGGCAGCTTCCTGACCTTGAAAGTGAAAGCTCAACATTCAAAATAATCCATTTAAACAGTGCTTAGCAATGCAAAACACCTGTTAAGGCTAATGTTACAGTAATATTTTTTGTCAAAATTATTTCTGTTAAACTTGGTAAGTAAAGGAAAAGTTCTTTATAAGAAAAGATAAATTGATGTTAATGTCAAAAATATATAGCTGAACTATAAAATGAAGCTAAATGTTTACATTTGAATAATATTTGACTATATTTCAAGAGAAGGAACTGATATTTAAAGGTGTAAACAAATTTCTAATAGTCATAAGTTAGCACATGTATAAGGTTAAAAAAATAAATATATTGTTACATAAATGGTGTTAATATATATGTAAATTTATTTTATCCCATAAAGTTATTTAACCTTATGGAAATTATAAAAACATGACCATCAAACACACTATAATGGAATCCGAGTAATACTTTTAAGGAACCTATTCTGTTTTTTCTTTTGTAAAATAATTTTATTTATTAATCTGTCATTGGTTGCCATGTTCAGTTGATTTTCCTTTCTTATAGAGAATAATTATGGTAAAGGTCTATAAGTCACGTAAAATGACTCGTGTGCAAATGTTGTTTAGGAACTTTGATACCTTTAACTATACACATCACCACAATATATTTTTAAGATAAAAATAATATCATTACATGCAGCTAATAATCACAATATATAAACATAAAAATAACATCAACACATGCAAGTACATGCTGATTGTATACAAACATACATTTTATACATCATAGTGCCTAATTAACTATGAGTAGTCTAACTGGGTTCATATGTTGGGTTAAACCCTGTAACTATACTCAGTATCTTGCAGATTGCTAAGAGATTACATCTATCTGGTACACAAGGCATCCTTTCACCTAGTACTGTTGGACATACTGCACATTAAAAAGTCAAATGTCATCAGAAATGCTCAGTCTTGGGATCTAAAGCTCTTCTGCAAAAAAAAAAAAAAAAGAGTGGTTTGGAAGGACAGATATATTTCACAGAGGATACTGTTGCTCTGGAACAGATTCCCCAGCCCACATAAAATAAAACTCATCCCTGTCCATATTCAAGTGCAAGAAAATGTACCCTAATACCACTAATGGACAGAGGCAGCTCTTAAATACTTTATCCCACATATGGATCCCATCAGATTATATATGGTATGATCCCAGTTATTTTCACTAGGGGTAATATATAATTATTGACCATGGGATGGTTAGGACAATCTATCACCAAACATGATAGGTTAATTCAAATACCAACAGGAAAATTAGCTAAGCTTAAAATAGCCTGCAAAGGCAGCAAGCCTAGTACTTACCTATGAACCTATAACCATCTTCCCCTGGGATTTCCAACTTTGTGGACTGTATTTGTGTCTTAGTAGAACATATGACATTTCTTGTACAATGGTTCATTTTTTTTCCTTTCATTATATGCAGATTTAAAGTATGCAAAACTTTCTGTAAAGCCAATTGCAACAGCCCAGTATAATGCTGCAGCAGTTTGTTCTTGACCATTCTGCTTTATAAAATAATATATTTTATAAAGACATCTTGCCATTTTGGCAATATACCACAAAATAGAAGAACATACTTCTGCAAAATAGCCCAGTTTTATCAACATACATGAACTGTTGTGGGACTACCGTCCATAACCAGATTTAACTGGTATAGATTCTAGCAAATTCTGTGTATGTCAGCAGTCAGAAAAACCATACTGTCTAGAAATTGACACTGCTGTTGACATGAATCTAATGTCTTTAGTTATTGGGTCATAATTAAATGGTAGAGAATGTTGCACATTCTGACAGTGCCAGCATCTAGCATAACTTTTTGCTATTTCTTCAGTTTGTTTTCTTAGAAATGACCATTAAATACTTCTGCATCAAAGGATCTATAACCTGGCAGTTACTACAAGCCACTTTTAAAAATGTTGAGAGACTTATGCTTGTACCTTTGTAGGTTAACTCTCCTTCATGTCCACAAGAAACATTTTTATAGATAGTGAGTTTGTGCCTTGAATTCATGACATATAGGTCAAACTGTCTGCTACATGGTTGAGTCTAGTCAAAGGTGCTCTGCCAGTACCATGTTATGGCAAGTTTCTCTTATTATTTTACTATTGAGCAGGGAGAATGCTTTAGACTGAGATGTCTGTAATAGAACTACAGGACAACAATGTTTTCATTTATTACATATTGATTGATACTTTATAATGGAAAGATGTTCTTTTATGCTTGATATCAGATAACTGCAAATTTTCACTTATTTTTAGAGTTTATTTTTCACACTAGACACCTAGATTTATAGTTCAGTAATTATAGTAAAATGCATTTTAAGGGGGCACTGCTATGCTGAGCTGACATTCTTCTCATGAGATGTTCAAACAATGTTCAGTCTGCCTATGATAGTCTTAATTCAAGTGAATGTTAAAGAACCAATGATTGTTACCATTAAAAAGTCGAGGTACTTCCTTAGTGCCTTGGTCATTTATATCCCTCTTCAGTAAAATTACTGCTTCTTGCCACCCTTTTATTTGTTATTTGCTAACAAGACAAGGGTAAATATAATACACACACATATTGTATACATACATATAGTTATCTAGATAGCCAAAAACTTGTGGAAAAATAATCCCCATAGAAATGCCTTCACAGTACTATAAAAATTGTAATTGTATGATCAAAAATGCAAAAATCTTTTATTGTAGAAAAATAAAAAAAATGGTTATGGCATTTTGTCCGACCAAAATCCTCCAGACTTCTTCAGAACCATGCTAATATTATTGATGTCATTTCTAACATATATTTTTTAAAAAGCATGTGATCATATGATATTGCATAGGAATATAATACATTGTAAAAAAAAAAAAAAACAAAACAAAAGAAAATATCAAGGCAGTCAGTTACAACTAAATAATTGAAAAAATCCCTGGAGTCAAAATATCAGGTCATACCACTAAAAAAAAATATGTTATTTAAAAAAGGCTGCTTAATGTTTCTAAACACTGTTGACACTAATACTGTCATTGAGCTCATTTGTTTTTTGAAGTATCCAATCTGAGCTGCCAAATCACTTCAGTGTATTCCAATAATGTCTTCCAGTTGTCTCGTCCCTGGGGAATATCACATTTTTTTCTAAACTCAAAAACAAGACTATTCAATACCCTTTACATACCTGTGCATGTTTAGCAAGGGCACTTTTCTCATCCCCCTTATGTATAGTATAAACATGTTGGCAAATGCATGTTCTAAGGGGGTAATTCCATTTTCCGAACATAGAAAGCATTACAAGTGTCACAGCAGGTGAAATACACAATCCCCTGGGTATTGCAATTAAATTTCCCCATTTGTCTACAGTTTTTTTTTAAAGTTCAATTAGCTCCCCTTTCTCCTTGGTGTTAATATATGGACATTGGTTGCAATGCCCACATTAAGAAGTTCCTGTTTCTCTGTTAGGACCAATTCTAAGCATTGTTTTCTCCAGCAAATACTTAACATTCCTTTTTCTCTTTAAAATCCCTAATACTTAAAAGTTTCCCCATGCTTTCTTATAATATTACCTATCTGTTCCCAACTGGAAGTGTACTGAATCATCAAGGGTCTTTTGAATCCTCTGTCATCATTTATATTGATATCCTTGTTGTTGTTACCTAACTCTGAACATATCCCATACTTAACTCTGAGTCTGTAGGTAATGGCATGTTGACTAATGATGCCATGGGCAATACCCTCAACCAAATCTCACAGGTAGCCCCTTTCCAAAAACATATCTGTTAGAATAGCCGCCTCCTGCTAAAATAGTCCCTCATCAGAAATCAGTCTAGAAATACAAATGAACTGACTCCTGACGATCCCCTTCTTTTGATTAATTCTATTGTTATTTGAAGTGCATAGTAAACTATGTGAATAGATTTTTGTCAAAAGATGACAACTAACAAATGTAGGAAAGATAAGAAGCTTGTCAAGGATGACAAAAGACTATCAAATGAATAATGTATGTTCCTTACCGATCAAAAAGGGAAATGAGACTGGAAATGGCTATCACAATAGTGGCAGATAGTGATGCCACATTCTAATTAGGAGGAGGAACAACCACATAAGGAAGCCCCTTTAGGGGAACCTATTTTGAGGTGGTCAGAGAGAATTGTCAATCAGTCGATGAAATGGTCCAAGTGGGAGGACAAGGGACAATGCACAGAAACCTCCAGTTTGAAGAAGGGACAATCGAACTGGGGACCCAACAAGAAACAGAAGCAGAGACACTGGAGATGGTAATAATGAATTACCACTATCTTGAAGGTGGTGAAGGTGCTGTTCAAATTTCCAGTTTTCACAATTTTAAGATATTTAACTGCAGCAAGTTGTCTATCAATGATGTGTACCACAAACATTTTCTAAAGGGGTTTTCCTTTGTTCTGAATGGACCATCTGATATAGCTGTTACACTGTTTGATTTGAAATTATTTACCAAGAGTTTAAACTTACATTTGTTATAGTATATAGATGGTTCAGAAGAAAATACTGGAGAAGTATTTAAAAGAAAAAGTATTTACACCCTCTCTTTTTATCTCCCATAAATTTGTTTGAATGGCTATGTGAAAATAATTTGAGAAAAGAACTGGGAGGTAAACAAGTAAAAAGAAATGCACAATTTATCTTATGATGAAAGACAGTTCTTTGAAAAAAAAACTTATGGGTGACAATAGAGTGTAATTTTTGAAATTGCATAAAGGGGAGCATTGGTTATGATGGATCTGGTAGATTATAATGTCAGAATGCAATGTTTACTGGAAGATGATAAGATCTATGAGGTTGCCTCCAGAAATGAGATTTGTGTTACTTATTGTAAATTTGATTTACTTTTGGAATATTTGTTACTTATTGGGTAGCTCAGTTGTGTGGAACATCAGTCTCTAAGAGTGTAACACTCAGTTATTCCATCTACTTTTGGGATCCCAAAAATTCAAAGTGATATTCGGGATCCTCCATTGCATTACATTGTTTCTGCCATGGAGTCAAAGACTGAATCATTGGCAAGATATATTGATGTCAAGTTGAAGGATATATATGGGTTAGCTGAAGACATTTTGAAAGACTCCTGGCAACTTTTCAATTATTTAGTTGAACTTATTGTGAATCATGTTATTTTGTGAAATTGGATGTCAGTAGTTTGTTCTCAGCCATCTTGCATGACCAAGGGTTAGAACGGTTTTTGGATATTGTTATTAAATTGGATTTTTTGATTATAATGGAGCAGTGATTGCTTATGGAATTTATGTTCACAGTTCTGTACAACTAATTGTTTGCAGAGTTTTTATAGGCACGTGCATGGCATAGCAATGGGTTCAGCCTTTTTCCCCAACTACGCTATCTGCATGGTATGGTATTGGGAACAGAATTTTGTTTTCAATTGAGTATGTTGTTTCCAATTTTGTAAAGTCAACTACAGATTCTTGGATAATATGCTTATAGTATGGTCAGGGACTATCCAACAGTTTTTGGCCTTTGTGGATTATTTGCACTTCACCCAGGAGTTCCTAAAGTTCTTCTTCTTCTTCTCTTTTGGCTGTTCCCATTATGGGTCACAACAGCAGATCATCTATTTCCATTTCTTCCTGTCCTCTGCATCTTGCTCTGTCACACCAACCACCTGCATGTCCTCTATCACCACATCCATAAACCTTATCTTAGATCTTCATCTTTTACTCATACCTGGCAGCTCCATCCTTAGCATCCTTTTCCCAACATACCCAGCATCCCTTGTCAGCACATGTCCAAAACAATGTAATCTTGCCTCTCTGGCTTTGTCTCCAAACTGTCTAACCTGAGCTGACCCTCTAATATACTGATTCCTAATACTGTTCATCCTCATCACACCCAGTGCAAATCTTAACATCTTTAACTCTGCCATATCCAGCTCTTGCCTTTCTGTCAGTGCCACCATCTCCAGCCCATATAACATAGCTGGTCTCTCTACCCTAATGTAGACCTTCCCTTAAACTCTTACTGGCACCCGTCTGTCACAAATCACTCCTGACAATCTTCTCCACCCATTCCACCTGCCTGTACTCTCTTCTTCACCTCTTCCACACTCACCATTACTCTGAACTGTTGATCCCAAGTACTTAAACACATCCACCTTCACCAACTCTACTCCCTGCATCCTCACCATTCCTCTATCCTCCCTTTCATTCACACACACACATATATTCTGTCTTAGTCCTGCTGACCTTCATTCATCTACTCTGTAGAGCATATCTCCACCTCTCCAGGGTCTCATCAACCTGGTCCCTACACTCACTACAGATCACAATGTCATCTGCAAACATCATAGTCCATGTGGCCTCCTGTCTGATCTCGTCCATCAGCACTGCAAATAGGAAAGGGCTCAGAGCTGATCCTTGATGTAATCCCACCTCCACCTTAAATGCATCCACCACTCCCACTGCAGACTTCACCACTGTCACGCTACCCTTATACATATCCTGTACCACTATTACATACTTCTCTGCCACTCCTGACTTCTTCATACAATACCACAACTCTTCTCTAGGCACCCTGTCATATGCTTTCTCTAAGTCTACAAAGACACAATGCAACTCCTTCTGACCGTCTCTATATTTCTCCATCAACACTCTCAGAACAAACATCGTATCTGTAGTGCTCTTTCCCGGCATGAAACCATACTGCTGATCACTAATCATCACCTCCCTTCTTAACCTAGCTTCTACTACTCTTTTCCATAACTTCAAGCTGTGACTGATCATTTTTTTCCCTCTGTAGTTACTACAGCTCTGCACATCACCCTTATTCTTAAAGATAGGTACCAAAACACGTTTTCTCCACTCCTCAGGCATCCTCTGACTTTCCAAGATTTCATTAAACAATCTGGTTAAAAACTCCACTGCCATTTCTCCTAAGCATCTCCATGCTTCCACTGGTATGTCATCTGGGCCAACAGCCTTTCCATTCTTCATTTTCTTCATAGCTGTCCTTACTTCCTCCTTGCTAATCTGTTTCACTTCCTGATTCACTATCCCCACATCATCCAACCTTCTCGCTCTCTCTCTCATTCTCTTCATTCATCATCCCCTCAAAGTAGTCTTTCTATCTGCTCAACACACTCTCCTCACTTGTGAGTATGTTTCCCTCATTATTCTTTATCTCCCTTACCTGCTGCACATCTTTCCCAGCTCGGTCCCTCTGTCTAGCCAATTGGTACAGGTCCTTTTCTCCCTCTTTAGTGTCCAACCTTTCATACAACTCTCCATATGCCTTATCCTTAGCCTTCGCCACCTCTCTCTTTGCAAAGTGCCTCATCTCCTTATACTCCTGTCTACTTTCTTCATCTCTTTGACAATCCCACTGCTTCTTCATGAACCTCTTCCTCTGTATACTCTCTTGTACTTCCTCATTCCAACAGTACATCTCCTTGACCTCCTTCCTCTATCCAGATGTCAGACCAAGCACCTTTCTAGCTCCCTTACCAGCTCTGCTGTAGTTACCCAGCTATTCAAATAACTCTTCACTGTCCTCCAGTGCCTGTCTTAACTCTTCCCTGAACTGCACTTCACAATCACCCTTTTTCAACTTCCAACATTTAATCCTTGGCACTGCTCTCACACTCCTCCTCCTCTTCTTGATCACCAACGTCATCCTACAGACTACCATTCTATGTTGCCTAACTACACTTTCCCCTGTAACCACTTTTAACATTCTCCAATCTCCTTCAGACTGGCCCTCCTACATAGGATATAATCCACCTGTGTGCATCTTCCTCCACTCTTGTACATCACCCTATGCTCCTCCCTCTTCTTAAAATATGTATTCACCAGAGCCATGTCCATCCTTTTCACAAAATCCACTATCATCTAACCTTCAGCATTCTCTACTTAACACCATATCTACCCATCACTTCCTCATTCCCTCTGTTCCCTTCACCAACATGCCCAGTGAAATCTGCTCCAATCACCAGTCTCTCACCCTTGGGTACAGTCACCACCACTTCATCCAACTCACTCTAAAATCTTTCTTTCTCATCCATCACACACACAACTTGCGGAGCATATGCACTAACAACATTCATCATCACACCATCAATTTCCAGCTTTATAAACATCACTCTGATACTCTTTTCACCTCCAAAACACTCTTGGCATACTGTTCCTTCAGGAATAACCACTACCCCATTTCTCCTGCCATCCACACCATGATAGAACAATTTGAAACAGCCTCCTATACACCTGGCCTTACTCCTATTCCATCTGGTCTCTTGCACGCACAATATATCAACCTTCCTTCTCTCCATCATATCAGCTAGCTCTCTCCCTATACCAGTCATACTGCCAACATTTAAAGTTCCTACCCTTACTACCACACTCCTAACCTTCTTCCTCTCTTCCTGCCTTTGGGCATGCCTTCCCTCTCTTCTTCTCCTTCGGCCAACAATCTGTATTGTTGTCCGCATATGTCATTTGGCAGAGGTTTTACACTGGATGCCCTTCCTGACATAACCTTCCCCATTTATCCGGGCTTGGGACTGACACGAAGAAATGCACTGGCTTGTGCATCCCCAGTGGCTGGGTTCCAGGAGTTCCTAAAGTTCACTTATTTAATTGACTACAATAGAGTTAATTACTTAAATATTAGCTGGAAATTTGGCCAGTGCTATTTACTGAAAACCCACTTACATTAATTATTTTCTTTATTTCACTAGTTGCCTCCCGCTTCAACAAAAAGGGGATAATCAGGAGTCAGTTCATTTGTATTTGTAGACTGATTTTTGAAGAGGGATTATTTCAGCAGGATGTGGCTATTCTAACAGACATGTTTTTTGGAAAGGTGTTACTGAAGAGATTTAGTTTAGGGTGCTGTCCATGATATCATTAGTCAGTTGGGTAGTACATTTAGACCCATAGTTTATTATGGGATGTCTTCAGAATTAGGTAACAACAACAAAGATCTAAACATAACTGATGATAAAGGGTTTAAAAGACTGCTTGTGATTCATTGCACTTCCAACTGGAAACAGGGAATATAATAAAAAAGCACTGCAATGTTTTTAAGTATTTAGGGGTACCCACAGGTGTTATTGGGGACTCACCTAGAACTGTATTCGAGAGAAAACTGAACATTAAGAATTTGCTGGAGAGAACTGGGCTTACAATAGGTCCTAATGGATGAACGGGCACTTTTAAATGTGGGCATTGCAACCAATGTCCATATATTAACACCAAGGAGAAAGGAGAGGTCATTAAACCTTTAAAATATTGTAGACAAATGGGGAGATTTAATGGGAACACCCAGAGGGTTGTGCATTTGGCCTGCTGTGACACTTGTAATACTTTCTATTTTGGAAAACTAGAATTATCCCTGACAAAATGTGTTTACCAACATGTTTATAATGTATGTAAGGGAGATGAAAAAAATACCCTTGCTAAACATGCACAGGTATGTAAGAGATACTGAATGTTCTTGTTTTTTTTTTTAAGAAGAAAAATGATATTCCCCAGAGAGGAGGCAACTGGAAAACCTTACTGGAATACAGAGACGTCTTTTGACAGCTCATATTGGATGCTTCAACAAAACCTGGCCTTAATGACAGTATTAATTTCAACAGTGTGTTTAAAGGTGAAGTGCCTGTTTTAAGTAACATATTTATTTTACTGGCATTTATTAGAGATATTGCCCAGTAATTTGAGATTTCTGTTCTTTTGCTTTTTCTTTTTTACAATGTATCATATTTTTATTCAATGTCGTATGATCATGTGCTTTTAAAAAAATGTATATTGATTCAACAGTGGACATTACTCGCAAGGGGGGGTTTGGTTGGCTGGCCCTGAGCTGTTTTGGTGCCTCTCTTATTTCCCAATTCCTGTCTAGGTGGTGGTTTCTAGGTTCAAAAGCCTTGTCTAAATAGATTCAATTGCCAAACTGAGTCCTAGTTCTTAGAATAAAAATTACATTCCAGTTCTCATTCCTTTAGAAATCTTTATTGGCAAATGAGCACTGCTCAGATGACTGAGGAGAGGTGGTTTACAGCTCTGAATTTATTGTAACAGGAAGTGGGTGTGTACCAGGTAAGAAAGTCCCATTGGACAGAGGGGTCAGATAGGAGGAGGGTTAGACCTTTATTCTGAATGCCCATAATGTCAAGGGAGGTTTGTCCTGGTATGCATAAGGGTGGAGTTACAGAGGAGTGCTTATACATCATGCAATTCAAATTATACTCTAAACCCTTGTTACAAACTGTAATTAAGAATCTAAAACATTTAAACATTCATAAGGAAATAAACATATCCCCTGTTTTCCTTGTTTTCAACAGCTGCTTTCCAAAAACTTTAAGCCATTTATTGACAGGCAGAAATTTAGATCATGTGTGGGAGTCCATATAAAATATGCTGTGCTTTCAGGTTTCCTTCATCAGATTTGCCTATGTGAAGACTGGTTTTAAAAAAATTATATTATTCCTCAACAAAACATTAAAATATAGGATAATCTGTTATTTTAAATTGTTTATCACTAGATTTTAGTCTCATCAGGGTGACAGATCTGGACTACATGGGTTTTATGCGGAAGAATGTCAACCCATTTAAACTGTCTATTTGCTGGGTGGACTGTGCTGAAAGAAACTATAACATAACAAAAACCAAAGAAGGTTTAAAAATGATTGCTTAGCTGAGGGGCCATTTGTCTCGGTTAAAGAAGACTGAAGGTTTGTGTGGAACAAGTTTAAAATGATCACAACTTGCTGCAACAGGAAAACATGGGTCGAAGACAGGACAATTGTGGTGCTGAGGAATCTGGGCCTCTTTCTGCACAAGCCACTCGCCAAATAGACAGTTACCCAGAATGATGCTTAAATACAAACAGAAATGATTGACTTTAACAATTAGCTTAGTTTCAGTTGCTGTAGTTTGTTGTTTATACCATACACTGCTTGTACGACATTCATGAATCTTGTGTCATAAACCACTGTACTTTGATTTCAAGAAATTAGTCTTTCAGTCTTTGCCTGTCAGACATCGACTATTGCTTCATTATACACATAAACTCATAAACACAGATAGACAGATAAATAACCTCTTCATATTTTATGTTGATTTTATTTGTTAACTGGATAAACTCATTAGGCACAAATGCCTCTTTTCAAGGGTGACCACAGAGCACTGTCTGAGTCACACAGTACGCAAATGGAGACTAAGGGAATTCCATTGTATCCAGAATTTAACTCTAAATATGCATTATCATTCATTTCCTCACTAAAACAATTTTAAAAGCATTTTTGTAGTCTCTAAGCTTACATGTTTAAGTGGTTTTTATAACTACTCTGTGAAGCAGAGAGACAGTCTTCTGCTATGGATCCTATCCAAATTACACCATGAGTGGTCTTATGTGCATTATTTATTTCCAGACCAGCAACCACATCACTGACTGAATCATCACTTTCTGTAGCTCCATGTAACTCTTTCTTTTTTGAGTCATATATCTGTGCCGTTTTTCATAATTTGGGCCTTTGACATGACAAACATTTTGAATACATCGTCTGCTTTCACATTTGTGCTACCATTTATTTTTTACAGGGCAATCCACAGTAATCCTCTTTTCTGATACATCTGAGGCACACTTGTTATAACTTTGTATAACATATGTGATCAGATTACCTTTGCACATCAGTTACAGTGCCTTTTTCTTCTTAAAATATTCCCTCCTAATATATGTTAATTTCTTGGCATTTACATATTTATCTGTCTTAGTGGATCATACCCATTTAACAAAATCCTAATGCTCAGACAATTTCTTTATTTCAGACATATATTTGTTGTCATGTTCACTTCATATTTCTTTTGCGAAGCTTAACATTTTATCTATCACCAAAGGTTTAGTGGATAAAATGGATCTATCCTTTCAAAAAATTGCTGGTAGTGTTAAATTCTGCGGCAAACTATTTCCTTCACTTAGTTTGAAGAAAAACTTTTCTGTATGGCGTACTACACATGTTCTGAAAATTAAAATATAAAATATGTTATTTTCCTGTATCACATCTAAAACACCATTTTGGTTGTGTGGCTTAGAGTTGATGCTGTTCTTTTCTGCAGCTTACCTTCTTTCTTTCCTTCCTCCCTCCCTCCCTCCGTTCATTTTTGCCCTGGGATTAGAAAAATACTTGCTACTCTGCAGAGTCCTTAACTTCAAAGGTTTCCTTAGGGGAGTAAGCCTGATTGATTCATAGACCACTCTCCTGCTGGTCTGGTACACAAGCATTGGCTGTAATGTGGTCCCTGGTCTGACTGGGGAAGCTGCATTCAAATGCAACAGCCCAAGCGAGTGGCTAATGCAAATTAGCCATGTGTTTTCACCCAGAAATAGCAACAAAATTGGAATAACATGGTAATGTGATTGAATTGCTCCACCTAGTTATTTTGGACTAAATGAGAAAATGTGTAGCCTGTCTTTGATAGCATTCACCCATTCACTGCTGTGGAATGGTCTGTGGCCAACAGCATGGCTACAGGTAGGCATGATGACAGTATGTGTGTGTGTGTGTGTGTGTGTGTGTGTGTGTGTGTGTGTGTGTGTGTGTGTGTGTGTGTGTGTGTGTGTTTGTGTGTGCATGTGTGTGAATGGCTGAGAATGTGTGTAAATGGGTGGCTGTATGCGTGTGTATATATGTGTGTTGGAAGATGCTTCTGCAGCTGCAGTGCATGAGTGGGTTGGGAAAATACTAGCATGGTCAGCTCTGACAGCACAGGGCTCGAGTCAGGGAAAGGGTAATTAGCCACTAGTGAGTTGTTTCTCAGAGCAGATTTAATGAGCCTACGAACTGGAGTTTCTCTTTCATGCTATTTGATAGTCCTGAGTTAGTCAGTTAAAGCTGGGGGTGTGAAACTCTGAATCACAGAGCTGTCCTCTGAATCTTAGTTATGTATCATATTTTACATTTTCATTCACTAGTATTTCCTGCTTTTATTTGTCAATTTCACTTTATTTTTGTTAAGAAAATCCCTTCCTTCCTCTCATTGTTACTGCTGTAATCTTCTTCTTCTTCTTTCGGCTTTTCCCGGTTAGGGGTCGCCACAGCGGATCACCTCGTCCACACATTGAATGGCAGTGGAGTTTTACGGTGTCGAGTTGCCAGCCCGGCGCCCAACCTTCCACAGAAGGCACACTCACACGCACACCTAGGGCCAATTTAGAGTGCCCAATCCACCTGCAGCATGTCTTTGGGATGTGGGAGGAAACCGGAGCACCCGGAGGAAACCCACGCGACCACAGGGAGGACATGCAGACTCCGCACAGAAGGCACCCCAGCCGAGGATCGAACCGGAGAACCTCTTGCTGTGAGGCGGCAATACTAACCACTGCACCACCATGGCCGCCCCATTGTTACTGCTGTAATACTGTCTTGAAATCACCTTTAGCAAGGGATTTCCAGGTAGTTGCATAACTGGTTTGTAGTCTCTTCTACTGTGTTTTTACATTACGAGGACTAGGTTTATTCATCTTTGGCAGGAGATGCTTGACTGGCCAATCTAAGTTGGGAAACATACAAAAAAGGCTCATAGTATACTATTTTTTATTGGCTAGAGGGCTCATTAGTTAGTCTTCTGTGTTTCCTGTGCTACTATAAATTCAGCATGTTTGAGCAGAGATGCTCACCACTCAGTGGTGATTATCAATGCTCTGTACAGTAGCAAACAAACTAGAAAGCACATTTTCCTAAAGAAAAAACATAAAACTGCACCCTGTAAAGCAGTAAATATACAACAAATACCTTGTCACTGACAAGCTCAGAGCAGCTAATTGGGCATTGAGTGGCAGTACCTACATATAGATTTAGCAGAATTTAGTATTGTGTAAACATTAAATTTAGGAGAATTTAGTAATGTTTAGCATGATCTGCTCCAGTAATGCACCCTTATTACTCTGCACCAAGAAAGCACCCTTCATAGCCTTCTAATCCCAATACGCCACCCCTTTGTAACTCACCAGTTAAAGGACTGGACAGAATGGATATGCAATTTCCCAATTTTTCTGTAGCAAGCTTGGCAGATATGGGCATCCTGAGGCAATGTAGCAATTTTCTGATGTTTATCAACAACCACTTAATCCTCAAAGAAGCAGACAGGGTATGCAAGAGGTGCACTTAAGCAATGATACTGGAGGCTAAGCTCTCACGTTTATTGTTATAACAACACACACAAAACCCATCTCACATAGCACACAATACACACATTGACTGACATATGCTGCGGCAATTAAAAGCAATCTTTCTAAACAAAAAAAGATCACTGAGACTGCGCATTGGCAAAGCTATGCCTCAGCAAGCCCAAAGACACTCAGAAAAAACAACACCTACCACCACACATGCAGTCACTTGTCAATGGAGCATCAAACACTAAGCCCATAATCCAAGCAAACACACTTCCCAGGAATCTCATCATAGGTGACTCCATTGTAAGACATACTGATGCCCCTCTAACCAGGCTGAAGAAGGAGAAGGCAATGGTTAGTTGCTTAACTGGAGCCATGACCAGTCAAATTACGCATGCACTCAAGTCATGACAACACAGGTACCAGTATGATTTTGTCATAGTCCATGTCAATGTAAATGACCTGAGATGTACCTCCCCAGACTGAATGAAGAGAAATATTATGAAGCTCTTACACTATGTGTCTCAGGCTGGTATGACCCTAGCACTGAGCAGCATATTACCATCACCCAGGATGATGCCGCAATTTGAATAAAAAATGATTGATTTCAACAATTGGTTGTCTTCTGGTACCATTCTGCAGGGTTCCAAATGTTTGTCACCTTGGGATGACATGGTTAACAGACCAAGGATAGTCTGCACCTGTCCCCTCTAGGGTTTTGAATACTGGATAAAGCTTTAGCCATCACCATAGTGTCATTTTTAGGCAATGACAAATTGACAACCCTGCTGACATAGCCAAATCAACTCACATGAACCTCAAGGTGTTATTGCTCAATGGCAGGAGCTTAAAAAAACCCCCAAAAATTACATTACACTTTAAACTTTAAAGTTGTTTCAGGTTTCAACTTTGTTACTTAAGAATTTAACTTGTGACTGTTTCTGTCATTTCACACTGAGCTAATTGGAGGAAGTCGGATGAAGGGCTCTGAGCTAACTAATCTGTGATATATAACTAAGTATCCTGTTTTTTGCTTATTTATGAGTTATTTATAGCACTTTTATTTTACTCACTGTGTGTGAGGTATTAAGTAGAATTTTCTACAATTGTTAAGCATCTGGTTGGGTTTGTTTGTTCTGATTTTTGATTCCCAGCCTCCCTCCCCCTTGGTATCCTGTTTTTATACTTGGTGGCTTTGCTGTTGCCCACACCTACTGTAAATTTGATCTGGGACACTCCTCCCAGTCTAGTGTCATTACCTCATTCTACCTATTCCAGGGAGAACATTTGAGAAAGCCAAACCAGTTAGCTTCTGCTCCTCCTTTCCCCTTTCCACTTTACAAAAAAAATATATATATCTTTTTTTCTAAGCTTGTTTCCTGCCTTTCCTATAAGTTGTCTAGACCAGATACAGATTTGCTGTATCCAGGACTGTTTGTAAGCTTTTGAGCCCACAATCCTTTCTGTGTTGGAGGGAAGTCTTCTAGCTTAATTTTGTTTCTTAGAACTAGCCAGTTTTCTAGTTTCAGTACTCAAATCTGTTTCTTTGAGCTCAGCACTTGTTCAGAACTCATTGTAAGCACTAAATAAGCTGCAAATTACTATAGCACTCAACTTTCCTCACTTGTCTAGAGCAAAACAGTTTTTAGTACTTAATAAATAAGCACCTATCCAAGCATGTCTAAGGGTCAGTTCCCGGTGTTTTCCCCTGTCTACCTGATGAATCTGGGCATCTTGGGGCAATGCAGCAATTGCCTCATGTACACAGACAACCCTCTCCTCCTACCACCCAACACTATAACCTGTGAGAGATGCATTTATATAACCAAACTGGAAGCAAAGCTCTCTTCACCCAAGACTGGACTAGACAGTCAAGAGGAGAAGGTAAACACTTGCACCACACCACACTCATCACATAGTCCCTCAAAACCTACACCACCAAAACACACACATAGAAACACAAAACACACACCTACATTTGTGGAGGCTCTCAAAAAAAATCTACCCAAGCAACAGGGACCTCCAAAGTAGAAATGCAAGCAACCTCCACCCCCCAACACAACACAAATGACACATAGCCCACAAACTCAGTGTGCCACTCAACCACAGCCCATAAGGCATAACAATGTATCCAACACTCTAGTCATAAGTGACTCTATAGTCAGGCACACTGATGTTCCACTCACCAGGCTAAACAAGGAGACAATTACTGTCAGCTGCCTGTCAGGTGCCAGGATCCACCACATAATGCACGCACTCAGGTCACTGCACAACAAGTACAAATATGACTCTGCCATTGTCCATGTTGGTGTGAATGACCTGAGACATACTTCCCTGGACTACATGAAAAGAGACATGGAGGAGCTTTCTAATCTTGTAGCCCAGGCAGGTATGACCCTAGCCCTGAGTAGCATCCTGCCATCACCCAGAATGATACCACAGTATAAGGACAAAATGATTGACTTCAGCAATTGGCTAAGCTTCTGGTGTCATTCTAAGAGGATCCAGTATCTGTCTACCTGGGATGACATGATCGACAAACCACGATGCTTTGCCAGAGATGGCCTGCACCTGTTGCCCTTGGGATTCTGGATACTGGCTAAGGCTCTTGACACTCCTATATTGTCTTTTTTAGGCAAGATTCAAATGACAAATTCACCATTGTAACAGGTACAAGCAAGCAAAATCTGAGGGTAATGCTACTTAATGCTAGAAGTCTAAACCTCAAAATGCACTCACTCGAGGCACTCCTTAAAATGGAGAACATCGACATCTGTGCAGTGACAGAGATCTGGTTCAAGGCTCCAGAGAGCACCACTGCATTACCAGGCTATAATTCATACCACACTTTTCAGCCACATAACCTGGACTGAAGCACTAAAGGCAGAGGCGTGTCCATATTCATTAAGGATATCCACACCTCCAGGCTAGTTGCTCAGCATAATGCATCTGAGATTATCCAAGTGCAACTAACTCTGGGCAAGACCGCAATGCAAATTGTATCTTGCTACAGATCCCCCACCATGCCCCAGGATTTCCACTCCTCATTTCTTGATACACTGGAAAATATTAGGGTACAGCCTATCACCCCAATAATGGGTGATTTCAACTACCCCACCATTAACTGGGAAACTACTCATGTACCAACTTTTGTGCTCAACGTTTTCTGGAATTCATAAATTCCAATGCCTTGGATCAACTTATCCACACCCCCACCAGGGGCAGCAATATCCTAGACCTGGTCTTTACCAACATGGGCAACCGGTGTTCCACACCAGAGGTCAATTCCTCGTTGGTCAGATCTGACCACAAGCAAATCACACTAGACATCCACATCCCACCTCCACCCCCATTAAGGAAACCACCGTAAAAAATTTCTCCAAAGCCAACTTCACGCTTCTTAAGACAGAAGTGGCAAAGTTCACGACACCCATGCTGATGGACAATAGAGATACGACTGCTGAATCCTATACAATTGCACTTTATAAGCACTTACATGAGTGCATGGATCGTGCAATCCCTAACAGAACCAAGATGCTATCCTCCAAAAAAAGGAAGCCAATCTGGTGGTCCCCTGGTGCTAACAAACTCTACAACAGAAGAAAGAAACTGTTGCAAAAAAGAGTAAAATACCATGATTGGAGGAACTCCGTGGTCAGCCTCAGTAGGAAGCTGAGATCCCTCATAAAATCCTCCAAAGCTATTTACGAAAACAAAATCGCCACTGATTCTAAAGACAACCACAAAGCATTCTATAGCTATATCAAGAATCTCAATGGCAACACTCAGATCTGCTCTGAGTTACAGCACAATGGCACTAAATATACAGAACCAAATGATATTGCCAACATCCTGGCAGATAGGTTCAGTGCTAACTTTACCCCTCTCTCATCCCCTAAAGGGCCCATCTCTATATTGGAAGAATGCAAAGTACCTGTAATAATGGCTGCACAGGTAAAAAACACACTCTCCAAAGCCAAGAAGACAGCATCCATGGGACCTGACAACATCCCAGACTGCATTCTACATGAACTACAGAATGAACTGGCACCCCACCTAATACCATGTTCAATCATAGCCTCACCTCAGGCTTTGTGCCCACTGAATGGTGCACAGCAATGGTTATCCCACTCCACAAAGAGGGAGCCATCATGGACCCCAGGAACTACCACCCCATTAGCCTGACAAGCCTGGTCTGCAAGGCTATGGAGCGTATCTTCATGGAACTTATAAACAATGACATTGGTAATCTCCAAACTCTAGAACCTACCCAGTTCAGGTTTGTAAAAGGCAGATCATGTCTCCTAAACCTGATAGACTTCTTTGAAGCGGTCACCAAAGCTGTAGATGAGGGTAAGGTGGTTCACACAGCCTATCTAGATCTCGCCAAGGCTTTCAACACTATCCCCCACTCTGGAATTATAGACAAACTCACTAAACTAGGTATAAATCCTTATGTCAGAAGATGGGTTGCAAACTGGCTCACTGACAGAACCCGCACAGTGAAAGTAGCAGACTCTAAATCCAACTTCAGACCAGTGACAAGTGGAGTACCACAGAGTTCAGTCCTAGGTCCTCTCCTGTTTGGTATCTACTTCTCTGAAGTACAGGCTAACACAGAAGGTCTTTGGCCAACAAAGTTCGCAGATGACTGCAAACTAGGAGCCATAATCAAACTCCTAACGATGTGGACATCCTACAAAAGGGTCTCACTGAGACAGATGCCTGGTGTCAAAGCCGTCGCCTCAAGCTCAATGCCAAAAAGTGCATTGTCTTCCCTTTTGGTAAAATCTCTGTACCCATGAACTACCACATAGGTGGCAGTCTACTTAACACCGAAAGTGTGATAAGAGACTTTGGGACACAGGTGGACAGTAGTCTCTCCTTTGATAATCATATCGCCACAGTAGTCAGGAAATCCTTCTATGTGGCACACCTCATCACAAAAGGTTTCTGATCCAGGAAAAAAGAGGTCATTGTTCCCCTCTAATCATCACTCATTAGACTCATTATAGAGTACAACACCCCTTTTGGTATGTACCTCACAAGACATCTACAACAACTGGAAAGGCCACAGAAATAGCTCACAAAGAGGATTACCGGCCTCAAACAGATGCCGTACGCAGACCGTATCAAAATACTCCAGCTTTACTCTGTCACATATCACCTGCTCAGAGGCAATCTCTGCCTAACTTACAAAGCTATGTCAAGCCCAGAGCTGTTGGACATGCTCCACGTAAAGAAATCCCAATCCCTCCAAGCTACACGCTCTAGGGACCTAAACCTTGTCATCACAATAAGCAGAACATGCTGGAGGGATAGATTCCTATCCCAGAGACTTCCCATACTCTGGAACAAACTACCTATCTATATCAAACAAAGCTCCTCATTAGCACTCTTCAAGAAAAATCTTGATGATTGGATGGGAGATAGGAAATTCACCCCGGGGATTACTTCTGTGGCTCTGCTTGACAAGGGCACAGGAAAATAATTTTCTTGGGTGGCAAAAGCCAGGGTACCATTTGGCTAGGCTTATATAGGCCCTAGGGCCAATAGCCTAGTACCTACCTATGAACCTACATCCAGCCCTTCTCACATTTGAGAAAATAGATATCTGTGCAGTTACCAAGACATGGTTTAAGGCAGCAGCGGGTACTGAGGCAGTACAAGGTTTCAGTGCCTTCCATACTTTTAGACAAATAGCTGTACAGGACTAAAGGCAGAGATGTCTCGATATACATCAGTAGCATGCATACCTCTAGGGTGGTCAAACAGGATGACATACTGGAGTTCCTCCACATGCAGATCACCATTGACAAAATTCTGTGCCATATTCTAGCCAGGTATAGATCACCATCCATGTTCAGAGAAGCTCACAATGCATACTTGGACATACTAGAAACACTTACCATCCAACCTAACACCCTACTCATGGGAGACTTTAATTTCCTTTCTATAGACTGGGAATCCCACACAGCTTCAGGCACACAGATTCCTGGATTTCATAAATACAAACACCATTGACCAAATAGTGAATATGCCCTCTAGAGGCTCTAGAATACTAGACCTTGTACTCACAAATATAAGAAAATACTGAACTCACCCAATGTCTTGTCCTCCTGGTAAGATCCGACCATAACTCTGTAATCCCAGTAAAAACAGTAATAGTTAGCTATTCCAAGGAAAATTACCTTTTATTAAGTGATGGTTTGTCAAAATTCAATGCCCTTCCAAACCCTGAGAACACAGCAGCTTGTGGCAAATTGCTCTCAGAAACTCTGTGCAACCACATTAATGGCTGCATAGAGACTGCTGTACCTACCAGAACTAAGCCTAGAACTAGCGCAAAAAACTAACCATCCTGGTGGTATCCCAATTTAAACAGGATATATAACAAAAGGAAAAAAATATGGCAAAAAATCAGGAAGGTAATTACAAGAAAGATAAAAACTGTTATCAAACTAAATAGGCAACAAGGGGGCTAATTAGGTTAAACAAAGCCAACTTTGATGTTAAGATAACCTCCCAGGTGAAAGATAACCATAAAGCTTTCTACAGCTCTGTTGGAAATCACAAGAACAGCACCCAGCAATGTGCTGAACTGGTGGTTAATGGTGAATCATTCACTGAGCCTGGTGATATAGTGACCCTATCAGCAGACAAATTCAGTTCCAGCTTTAGCTCCCTTTCACTCCTAACCATCCCCCAAGAAGTATCTTCAGACATAATCCCTCCAACTATAGCTAGGGAGCATGTACTGGTTGCACTTGCTGAAACCAAGAACACATCCTCAGTGGGCCTCAATAACACCCCAACATCCTCAGTGGGCCTCAATAACATCCCGAGATGCCTCCTGAACAGTCTAAAATATGACTTATCTAGATCCCTGTATTCACTACTTGACAATGGTCTTAAAACAGGATTTGTACCACAAGAATGGATTACTGCAATGGCCATCCTCCTTCATAAGGGAGAACCTTCAACAGATCCTGGAAACTACAGACCCATTAGTTTGACTAGTTTTATTTGCAAAGCCATGGGAAGAATTGTCATGGAAATTATCAACAAGTACATAGGAAAACTCCACGTGGTCCAGTTTGACTTTGTCAGAGGAAGGTCATGCTTACAGAACCTGGTGGACTTCTTTGAAAAGGTCATTAAGGCAATCGATGAGGAGGACAATGATGGATACTGCCTACCTAGATCTGGCCAAAGCATTTGATACAATACCCAACTTGGTCATTGTTAACAAACTCATAGAATTAGGCATAAACCCCTTTATAACTTGCTGGATAGCTAGCTGACTCACAGATAGGACCCAAGAGGTTAGGATCAGTGAGGCCATCTCCACAAAGAGGCTGGTCACTAGTGGAGTCCCTCAGAGCTCTGTGCTGAGCCCACTCCTCTTTGGCATGTACTTATTAGATGTCAAGGACAATGTCAAATGCCTCTGGCTAACCAAGTTTGCAGATGATTGCAAACTGGGAATAGACATTGAATTCCACCAAGATGATAACACCCTTAAGGAAGGTTTAACACAGACAAATGCTTGGTACCAAAGCCAAGGATTAAAACTCAATACCAAGAAATGCATTATGGCTCCTTCTGGGAAGTTGGCCTCCCCATGTAACTACATCATCAATAAAGCACCTTTAAAAGTTGAGTCACTACTTATGGATCTGGGAACTCATGTACATAGTAACCTAGCCTTCGACCAGCATGTGTTCAAGGTAGTTAGAAAATCCTTCTATATTGCTCAATTTATAAGCAAAGGCATGGCATGTAGTTCCAGAAAGGTCATCATAACACTGTACTCGGGTCTACTTCATAACATTGAAATTTCATAACGTTGAATTTCATAAAATTGAGACCATAACATCGAAAAATTCAAAACACTGAAAACCCAAAACATTGAAAACTCAGAACAATGAAAGTGTGCGTCATAACAATGAAAACTACACTGCACAAGTAAATAAGATCCCCTCCACCTACAACGCCACCTAACTAACAAACACACTTTCTACTATGCTTCTGCAGAGGGGTAAGCCCCCCACCCCCATAAATTAAATATATCAACTCTACAATCGCACTACAGTGGACAAAAGTTAATTTCCTAACCTCAGTGTATGGTGATTGTGATACAGTGAGGTTAGGAAATTAACTTTTTTTCCACTGCAGTGCGATCTTGGAGTTGGTATATTTAATTTATGGGGGGTGTGGGGCCTCTGGGTGCAGGGGGGCTTGCCCTCCTCCAGAAACATAGTAGAAAGTGCATTTGTTAGGTGTTGTTATAGGTGGAGAGGATGTTATTTACATATGCATTGTAGTTTTCAATGTTATGAAGCACACTTTCAGTGTTCTGAGGCTTCAATATTTTGGGTTTTCAGTGTTTTGGGATTTAGATGTTTTGGTCTCAATGTTATGAAATTTCAATGTTATGAAGTAGACCCCTGTACTCGGTCCCTATCAGACCAATCATAGAGTATAATGCCCCCTTTGGTATGTACCTAACCAGACACATGCAGCAACTGAAATGTCCACAAAGACTCCTTACAAAAATAATACAGGGAGTAAACACAACGTTCTACTCTGATCATCTCAAAGGCCTGTCTCTTTACTCGGTATCATACAGAATTATGAGAGGTGATTTTTGCCTGATATACAGGGCATCCCTGGACATTGTTTTGATGAATCTTTTGCACATTTGCAAAACAAACAACATCAGAACTACTAGATTAAAAAAACAAACAAACTAAATTTTGCTTGTGACATAAATAGGGCATGTTGGGGAGACAGATATGTTTCTCAGAGAATTCCCATTCTCTGGAACAGGCTCTCCATTCATGTGAAGCAGAGTTCCACCCTTACCCTATTTAAGTGCAACTTGGACTGATGGATGGGGAAGCAGAAATTCACCCCTGGTTCAGTGCCTATGTCTCTGATGGACAGAGGCACTCAGTAAATCACCCCTATATAAATTAGATTTGTTGGTCACATTTGGTTTGCAAGGCTAGGCTTATAATGGCCCTAATGGTTGTTAGCCTAGTTTACACCTATTAACCTATAAATGAAAGATACTCTAAATGCCTTTAGAAACATTAGAGAGGCCACGATCCTGTCACAGTTTGTTGCATGTTCTGGCTCTCTTACTAATCAGTGAAAACAAAGATAAAGGGTGATATTTTTAAGATCCTTCATTACAATAAGGCCAGCAGATTTCACAAGAATGACATCAGAGACACTTTCCTAGATAAACATAGTTCTAGTTACAGACTGATTTGATAACCAGGCTCTGAGTCTGGGATCACTCTAGGTTTAATTGCCCATATGATTGGCTAGATAACTATAATGTCTACTATTACTAAAGTATCCAGCATTTGATTTCTCAAGGTCACTCTCTCTGGTCCAGTATTCTGTTTGGAAGTGAATAATTTGCCACAACAATTAAATCAGTGAGAATATTTTTAAAGTTCTGCTTGTGTTTTCCAAACTGCTACATCTTCCTTACTGAAGCTGTGGACCTTGGAGCAATGGTTGTATTCACAGATAGCTCACTGCACTCTGAACAATAGCACAGAAAGTGGCAATATGCAGGGAGTAGGAATTCAGAAATACAAGTAATGTAGCCACATTAGGGTAGAAAATATGCAGCATGTACAAATGACTGTATAACAAAATTAACATGAAGTTCCAGATGCAAATGAGGGACAGTGAATTTTTCAATGACATCAACTAACATGGCAGAGTGATTCATAAATATATAAAGCAGGCCTGCTGTGCCATAGTATTCACTAATTCTGAGCCCCAGGAATGTATAGTGCACTGGACACTAGCATGTTTGAGGCAGAAGCAGCTATATCAGAGCAGCATTTGATAGTGGCCTCCCTCAGAGCCATTGCCAGTGGCATGGCATAGCATGGCCCTCTGCACCAATGCAAATGGTACCATTAGTGCTTAATGTGCCACCACCATGGACTGTTTCTGTGGTGGTCTAAATTATATCTTGTGCAGTGTGATAACTGAACTCAGTTTTATGATTCTTTTTTTCATCTTGCATCACGAAACAGACTTGAAGATTCAGAAACTCTGCATCTATAGCCAAGCTAGTACTATTTACATTGGTTGCATGATGAGCAGTGATGCTACTCCTACATGTCTTGCCATTTAATTTCTCCAAGTCTTTAAGGTTTCTAATATCATGATGGGATTGAACCCCATTCTTAACTTAGGCTATGATTAAAGTTCACGAAATTAGTACTGATTCAGTCTTTGATTTTAGCCAAAAGTGCTCTTCGCCTCACCCGCGGTGTGCTCAGAAGTGACTCCTTCTGCAATTTGTATGGGGTTACATGTATCAGTAGCATATCTAAATATGACTGTAAACACTTTTTTATGAGACCCATTGCTCCTAGTGCTATTGGAACTACCTGGGTATCTTTCTTCAACATTGCTCTCATTTCTGCCTATAAATCCTGGTATTTTTTGACTGTGTTAATCTGTATGTAAGACACTACACTGGGTGTAGCAATTTCAGTGATCAGTGCTACTTTTGCCTTCTTTTCATGGGCTACTATATCTGGTTTTGTCACATCTATTTTCTGAATTGATGGTAAAGGGTGATCCCATGGGATCTAAATGTCATCATTTTTTATAATGCTTTGTGGCTCATGTTTTCAATGCTTCTCAGCTACTTCAATATTATAATGTTTGCACAGTTCCCAATGCAACAGTCTTGCCACATTATTATACCTTTCTGTATACAGGCCTTCAGCCGTTAGTGTATCACATCCCCGTTAGTGTATCACACCCAACAAGAAGATGTGTGAATGTTTCCAGTTCTGTTTTACAGAACCTGCATTTGTCTGTTTCTCCCACATGTTCAATGGACTTCTTAAACCAACATGTCCACTATCCTGGGATGTCAATATTGACCTTTCATCTTATATCATCTTAGAAAGTTTTAACCCCTTGCAGTTGTGCTTTCAACTTCTCATCTGATGAATTATACAGTTTTACGTCATCCCCAAAAAGAAGATGAGAAGTGTTTACACTTGGATGTTTTTTGTGAGAGAAATTATAACCAAGACCTAGTCTATTAAGTAGACAGCTTAATGGGTTAAGAGCATGGCCAATATGCATGATGATCAGCTCATCATCACAGCCCCAGCACAAAGTGCTAATGGAGGTGTGCAGCAAAGCATTTTGGAAAAACAGAATGGAGAATGGTATGACAGTACATGAATATAGAAGAATTTGAAGTCTACACAGGAGAGGTAGACCACAATAAAGTAACATGATGCATTGACCTACACCAGTTCTGACAACATTGGCATGTGAGTAGCAGGCCTGTATGATGACATTATTATCATTAAAAAAGGAAAATATGATTTCCTCAGGTGAGTTGAGCCATCAATGCAGTCCACATGCCAGTGTACCCACATTTACCTAGCTGGGGGAGTCACTGAAGCAATCAGACTAGTCACTGAAGCAATCAGACTAAAGAGGGTTCATAAAGCATGCATATTGGGGAAATGTAGCACATGTGCTGACTCCAAATTGAACATTGTAAAACAGCATACAAGCCCCAGGGGATTCAAAACCTCCAATCAGTTCCTTGACCAGTAAACATAATTGCATTCATACACTGAGCCACTGATGGAGTTAGAATAAAGACATGCACAGGGATGCTATACTCATTTGCACAAACAATTAGCAAATGCCAAGAATTTTTCTTTATTTTTGCCATAGGATGTGGTGTCATTTTGCTGTACTTACACATAGGTTCATAGGTGTGTACTAAGTGAATGGTCCTGGAGCCTTTACAAGCCTAGCCCATAGAAGTGCCTTGGCATCATGCCGCCCGATGTTAATTCCCAGTGATTCTATCAAGTAGAGCCACTGGAGTGAACCCCAGGGTGAACTTTCTATTTCCCATTCACTCATCAAGATTTCTCTTGAAGAGGGCCAGTGAGGTGCTCTGCTTGACATATATGGGAAGTCTTTTCCAGAGCATGGGCAGTCTCTGGGCTATGAACCTGTCCCTCTAGCATGTTCTGTTGATTGTGGTAATGAGGTTGAGGTCTCTGGAGCATGTGATGCAGAGGGATTTGGATTTCTTTAGATGTAGCATTTCTAACAGTGCTGGGTCAGACATGGCTCTGTAAGTCAAGCAGAGATCGCCTCTTAGTAGACAATATGAGACACAGAATAGCTGGAGTTTTTTGAGTCTGTCCATGTAGGACATGTGTTTAAGTGTAGAACAAACAAAATACACCGGTCTTGCACTAACACACTTGTATTTATTTGTAGAATAAAAAATAAAAAACGTAAGCACTTTTACGATAACTCCTATCGATTCATCAGACAACTAAACATCTAAAAGTTACAGTTCATGTAGCATTTCAAACTTGTCAGCTGATATGAACAAGCCAATAACAAAAGACCCATATCTTAAAGGTCCACAACAACAATAAAAACATATAAGAAAATTAATTGAATATGTCTGCAAAACCTTCATATAAATAAGAGTATAACCATTATAAAGTCTTCATGGATGCCTATATAGTGAAAAATGTATTAAAAAGTGTGATTAATAAAGTATGAACTACATAAAGTAAGAAACTTCTAAAAAGTATAAAGATGTGAGAAGTTAGAAACTTGTAAAATGTAGAATGAATATATTAACCTTAAAAATGCTTGAGTCGACATGACTTTAAAAAAGGCTTCAGGGATGTGGTCCCATTCAAGCCTGGGGGTCTTTCAGCATTGAGTACAAGTATCCATTTCTGCTCTGCACTCTCAGTATAGTTTTCAATGCCACCTCCTCTGATGTTGGCATGTATAACCTGAATAGCTAAAAATCTAAAAGTATGTGTATGATCCATCTGTTTAACATGGTTCGCCAGGGCATTAGTCTCTTTTTGATTAATGATGTCCCTCCTATGCTCAAGGATCCTGTCCTTCAGCATCCTGTTTGTTTTGCCTAAGTAGTATGCATGGCATACTTGGCAGAATGAAAAATAAACCACGTTAGTCGTGTGGCAATCAACATAACTGGGGCATCTGATTGTGAAGTGCTGTGTTCGGTGTACGTATACCGTGCTGGTGTGGATATACTAACATGCTGTGCAGCGTCTACAAGGAAAAGTGCCAGTGCACATGGAAGGGGTAGGTCTAGTTACAGTCATTTTGTTACAAAGATGCTGTCAGACAAGAGTTTTTAGCAAGGGGCTACTCCTTGACAGAGATTAATGCTACCATTGAGGAAGCATGGCTACAGACAGACAATAGTTGTAGACCATATTTTAGTAACATAGTACAGTCTAATGAATCTGCTCCCATCAAGGATGACTTTAGAGTTGTTCTCCAGTACTCTAGTGATATTAATGAATTCACATCTATTATTAAAAGACATTGGAGGATATTACAAGAAGTACCAGGACTCATAGACAAAGTTGGGACTGCACCTATATTCTCTTTTAGGAATAACCAATCTCTGAAACAACATCTTTGTAACAAAATGACTGTAACTAGACCTTCCATGTGCACTGGAACTTTTCCTTGTAGACGCTGCACAGCATGTTAGTATATCCACACCAGTACGGTATACGTACACCCAACACGGCACTTCAATATCAGATGTCCCAGTTATGTTGATTGCCACACGACTAACGTGGTTTATTTTTCATTCTGCCAAGTGTGCCATGCATACTATGTAGGCAAAACAAATAAGGTGCTGAAGGGCAGGATCCTTGAGCATAGGAGGGACATCATTAATCAAAAAGAGACTAATGCCCTGGCGAACCATGTTAAACAGATGGATCATACACATACTTTTAGATTTTTAGCTATTCAGGTTATACATGCCAACATCAGAGGAGGTGGCACTGAAAACTATACTGAGAGTGCAGAGCAGAAATGGATACTTGTACTCAATGCTGAAAGACCCCCAGGCTTGAATGAGACCACATCCCTGAAGACTTTTTTAAAGTCACGTTGACTCAAGCATTTTTAAGTTTAATATATTCATTCTACATTTTACAAGTTTCTAACTTCTCACATCTTTATACTTTTTAGAAGTTTCTTACTTTATGTAGTTCATACTTTTTTAATCACACTTTTTAATACATTTTTCACTATATAGGCATCCATGAAGACTTTATAATGGTTATACTCTTATTTATACGAAGGTTTTGCGGACATTTTCAATGAATTTTCTTATATGTTTTTATATGTTTTTATTGTTGTTGTGGACCTTTAAGATTTGGGTCTTTTGTTATTGGTTTGTACAAATCATCTGGCAAGTTTGAAATGCTACATGAACTGTAACTTTTAGTTGCTTAGTTGTCTGATGAAGCGATAGGAGTTATCGTGAAAGCGCTTACGTTTTTTATTTTTTATTCTGCAAATAAATACAAGTTTGTTAGTGTAAGACTGGTGCAGTTTGTTTGTTATACCATTCTGCTGATTTTGCACCTTTCCCTACCCTGAGCAGTTTTGTTAGTTTCTGACGTGTTTAAGGCCTAGGATCCTCTTTGTGAGGTACTTTTGTGGCCTTTCCAGCTGTTGTATTTGTCTAGTGAGGTACATGCTATATGGGGCATTATACTCTATGATTGGCCTAATGAGGGAAGAGTAGAGAGAGGTGATGACCTCTTTCTTACTGGCTGCAAAACCCTAGGTAATGAGATGTGCCACATTGAAGGACTTTCTGACCACAGTGACAATGTGGTGGTTGAAGGAGAGGTTGCTGTCAACCTGTGTCCCCAGATCTCTTATAACACCTTCAGTGTTCAGTGGGTTCCCATCGATGTGGTTATTAGTTTTTCCCAAAGGGGATGATGATGATGCATTTTTTGGCATTAAGCTTAAGTCCGTGGTTTCGACACCAGTCATTGGTCTCAGTGAGGCCTTTCTGTAGGATGTCTACATCACTTAGGGAGTTAATAATGGCTCCCAGCTTGCAGTCATCTGTGAACTTGGTCAACCAGAGTCCCTCTGTGTTGGCCTGGACTTCTGAGAAGTAGATGCCAAACAGGAGAGAACCCAGGACCGATCCCTGTGGGACTCCACTTGTGACAGGTCGGCAGTCTGACTTGGAATCTGCTACTTTGACACTGTGGGTTCTATCTATGAGCCAGTTTGCAACTCTCCTAGTGATATAGGGGTCGATGCCTAGTTTGGTGAGTTTACCAATAATTCCTGAGTGGGGAATGGTATCAAAGACCTTGGCCAGATTGAGGTAGGGTGTATGAACTGCCTTGCCCTCATCCACAGCTCTGGTGACTGACTCAAAGAAGTCAAACGGGTTAAGTAGACATGATCTACCTTTCACAAACCAAACTGAGTGGGATCTAGAGTTTGGAGATTCCCTATATCCTTGTTAATTAGGTCCATGATGATATGCTCCATAGTCTTACACATCAGACTCATCAGGCTAATGGGGTGATAATTGCCAGGGTCTGTAATCGCTCCCCTTTATGGAGAGGGATGACTGTATCAGTGCGCCATTCGGTAGGGACAAAGCCTGAGGTGAGGCTGTGATTGAACAGGACATAGAGATATGGTGCCAGCTCACTTTGTAGTTCATGTAGAACACATCCAGGGATATTGTCGGGTCCCATGGAAGCTATATTCTTGGCCTTGGACAATCGATATTGCTCCTGCTGTCACATAATATATGATCACAGCAAGAGGGATTTTTTGTAAGTGTGCTGTGTCAATGTCCTTTCTCTAACCATATTGGAAATAGCAGTATAGAGCAGAGATGAACAGGAGAAGCAAGCATTGGGAAGAATACAGTGTGAGCAAATAAGGAATGAGCAGGATGGAGGTGGGCAAACAGCTATTTCTAACTTCTAACATGGAAATATTTTGATTTGTGTCAAACCTTTGTGCAATGTATGACCATGGATAGATGACTCTTATGTATAAATCCATAAGTATACTTGGTAAGAAAGTGCAAACTTCCATGTCATAATTTACAACCTGATGATAGGAATGTTTCATTTTAGGGAAATGGAACCCATGTCCATATTCCATGTCCATCTGTCCCTTAAGATATACCTGAAACTGACTTACCTCTAGCTGTCACACAAGACCAAGTCCTAAAACTGCTATCAAAAGCTAAAAATACTGCATTGTGTGTCCTAACAATATCCTTGCATGCATGAATCATGATTTAGCCACACCCCTAACAACACTGTTCATTCTGAAACTCCATACAGGTTTTGTACAAAGTGAATGGAGAACAGCTACAGTCATTCCCTGGGCCTTGCATAATGGAGGACTTTCCACAGATCCAGGCAATTACAGAGCCATAAGTCTGACCAGCCTCATATACAAAGCCATGGAAAAACTCATCATGGAGCTAATTAGTCAGGACATAGGGAACATCCAACCACTGGACCCATTTCAGTTTGGACTCATCAAGGGCAGATCATGCTTATTCAACCTTGTGGATTTTTTGATAAGGTCATCAAAGCATTGGATGAAGACAAAGCAGTATACAGTGCACACATCGACCTGGCCAAAGCTTTTGACATAATCCCCCACTCAAGCATAGTAAAAAGCTAAATAAACTGAGAATAAACACCTATGCCACCCACTAGGTTGCCAGCTGGCTCACAGATCTGATGCAGGACATCACAATAAGGGAAGTTGACTCCATAAAGAGGCCAGTTACCAGTGGAGTACCTCAGGGTTCCGTATTGGGACCTTACCTGTTTGTCATCTACTTTTATGTAGTAAAAGCCAATACTAAAGGGCTTTTGCTGACTAAGCTTGTAGATGACTGCAAACTAGGAGCAGCCATTGAATCCCAGAATAACTTAGCCATCCTGCAGAAAGATTTCTCCCAAGTTAAATAACTAGTGCCAAAATCATGGACTTAAAACAAATGCCAAAAATGCATTTCTGTATAATTTTGGAAGTCCTCTACCCTAAGGAATTATCCCATTGACAATACACTCCTAAGAGATGACCCATTTGTTTGGTATTTGGAAATGTACATAGACATTGACCTAACTTTCAACCAACATGTGTCCATTGTTGTAAGAAAGTCCTTCTATATTGCACAGCTTCTAAACAAAGGAATTGTGTCTAGATCTAGGGATGCCATTGCTCCCCTTTACTCAGCCCTCATTAGGCTGGTCTTTGAGTATAATGCCCCCATTGGCATGTATCTATCCAGACACATGCAATGACTGGAATGCCTACAGAGATACCTTACTAAAAGAATACAAGACCTAAACAACATGTCCTACATGGATTGACGCAAGGCCCTGTCACTATACTCAGTATCCTACAGACTGCTAAGATATGACTTGGGTCTTGCATTCAAGGTATCCTCTAACCCAATACTTATAGATTTACTGCACATCAGCAAGTCAATGGCACCAGAAATGTTCAGTCTAGGATCTAAACCTCCTCTGCAACATCAACAAAATGGTTTGGAGGAACAGGTATATATTGCTGCTCTGGAATAGACTCACTATCCACATAAAACTAAGTTCATCCTTGTCCATATTCAAGCACAATTTGGATCTATGGATGGGAAAAAGAACAATGTACCCAGGACTGCTCCCTGTACTACTAATGGATAGAGGCAGCTCCTAAATGCTTTATCTCATGCATGGGCCCCTTAAATTATCTACAGAATGATCACAGTTTTTTCATTAGGGTTAATATATAATTACTGGCCATGAGATGGGTAGGGCAGTCTGTAACCAAATGGGGTAGTTTAATTTGTGCACAAAAAGGGAAACTAGCTAGGCTTAAAGTGGTCCACAAAGGCAGCTAGCCTAGTGCTTATTTATGAACCTATGAACCTCTAAAAGCAAGAAAAGAGAAACGCAGCTGAATAGATATGAATTACTGCCTATATCCATGATGTTTTCTAAATGCGAGTCTATGCATTGATATGACATACCTTAGAAGCACTCATAGGAAAGCTTGCTGAAAAACACATTTCAGGGGAATGTTAGAAGAGTGGTGAAGATTGAGAAATCAAAATTATTAAACAACATACAAGAATTGGGGGATCAAAACCATCCACCTATTCTACTGACAATGTACCCATCACTGCATGACTACACTGAACAATGGAAGCAGTTAGTCTACATGCAATATGTCTATCTTATTTTGCTATATGCAAAGTGATGCACATCGACCAGTATATATGTGGCTATTTATTTTTTCAGACTGATACAAGGTAGACCTTACAGGATTTGAACCCTTGCCTTTATAAGTGATATGTTCTACAACAGTACATTAGCAAGTGATGCCACAGAAAAAAAATTACAATGAAGTCAATAAAATCACACATTTCAAGGGAATGTTAGAACAATGTTGAATACTGAAAAAATGAACATTATTAAACAAAATACAAAAATGAGGGGATCCAAACCCTCCTTCCAAATTTTTGGCAATGTTCAGTGAGCCATGGACAGTGTTTATTATATTGGAATAATCTCAGCAGGGTGATACTTTTTTCCCTGACAAAAATTACTCCAAAAAATTCTAAAAGCATTTTCTTGGGTCTGACATTCAAAGTTTTGTAGAGGGGCATGCTTCTGTGTGCTCCACATGGGGGGGGGGGCATCTCCACCCCCAAACCTAAATATATTTTCTTCTAGGTCACACAACAGTGGAAAAGAGATAATTCTTCACTGTTGGTGAAAGTTTTTTCAATGAAACATCTTTGCTAAAACAGCAGTTGCTGAAACTGCTGATGATCTACTGACAGACTTCTATTATGTTTACCTTATTTCATATTCACATGCTAGCATGCATCAGCAAACAGTTGATTTGTATAATCTTTGTTAATTTATTAGCAAAGCACATGATCACAGAAAGATGATTTTGTTCTTTTATAAGCCCTTGCATGTGTTTGGTGTGCTAGTGTAATATTGACAGCATAAAAACTTGGAAAATGTATTGGACAAAGATGAAAAGAGGCAATAAGAACAGTACACAATAGATGGTGAGGAAATAAGAAGTGAGCAGGAGGGAGGTGAGTTAAGAAGAAACATAGACATTAGTGAATTTGAACTCATATCTTTCTAAGTGAAGCTCTCCGAACTAGTGCATTTACAAGTGAAGACACAGAAGAACTTATGTCAATTTGTCGGATGACACATTTTTATGTGAATTCTAGAACAGTGTTGAAGGCTGAACAATTAACATTCTCAAACAATATACAATCATTAAGGGATCAAAGTCCTCCAGCAAGTATACTGACAATGTAGACATCACTGTGAATCTCTTACATATATGTATTGTGTTTCCTTTATTTTGTATTTGCATAGTTTGTGATTTGCACATTCTGTGGTATTTGGCAGACCCATACAAGGTAGACCTCACTGGATTTTAAAACTTGCTTTTCTAACTGATATTCTCTAGACCAGGGAATTAGCAAATGAATCAACAGAAGAATTTATATTGAAGAAAAACCCATTTCAAAGGAATGTTAGAATAGTACTGATGACAGAAAATTGTACATTGTAAAACAGCATACAAATAGCAATGGATTAAAACCCTTCACTGAGCATACTGATAATGCACACATCACTACACAAATCTTACCTACACTTCATATGTTTATTTCTATTTGTATATTTGATGCGTGCATGACAAAGACTGTTTTGTAGCCTGATACAAAGTAGACTTCATTAGATTTGCGCCCCTGCCCTTCTAAGTGATATTTTATAGACCAGTCATAGAAGAACTTATAATGAAGTTGTCAGAAAACACACATTTCAAGGGAATGACAGAACAATGTTAAAGACTGTAACATGAACATTATTTTGCAAGATGCAAGAATCAGGGATCAAACTCCTTCTACCAGTGGATTGTCAATGTACACATCACTGTATGAATATACTGAGCCATGGAAGTGGTTAGACTACATACATTAGGTTTATTTTATTTTCATATTCATATGTGGATACCATTGCCAATCAGCTCACATGCACTGCCGAATGCAAGAAGTCATGCGACTAAAACACTAAGTCTTTAAGAGGCCATTTATATATATGCCATGGACCTCTACTACAGGAGGTTTAAGGTATTGTGCATTGAAGACTAGCTTGGTTGAGTCTTTCTTGCAGTTTTACTGAATGGTTTGTCTGTATAATCCTTTTACCCTTTGCTTGGTAGTTAATTGGTCCTTATACAGATTTTTTTACAGACTGAAACAAGGTAGATATTAGTAGATTTGAACTTCTGCCTTTCTAACTGCTATTCTCTAAACCAGTGCATTAGCGAATAAAACCACAAAAGAACTTACAGTGAACTTGTCAAAAAAAAACATAATCAAAGAGACTGTCAGAACACTGTTGATTTCAGAAAACTGAATGCTGTAAAACAACATGCAGCAATTGTGGGACTAAAACACTTAGCAATGGAAGCTGTTACATATACATGTTATGTTTGCCTTATGTCAAATGTTCTTGTTAGCTTTTTAGCTCATCATATAGATTTTCTTTGTTTTTTAGTATTTGAGAGGAAATAAACTCTCATTTATAGCAAGGAAAATATGTAAACATTAAGGGACTGGAAACCAAGACTTTCATACTCATATTTTACATATCAGTGCACTGACTAAGGGACCCATTGAGGATACCATACTATAAGGTAGTTATTACAAAAGATGCATGCTAGAAAATGCAGTACATCTGCAGTGTGGATAATGATCAGCGTAAAATACCATACAACCCCCATGGATATCAGTGACAGACACTACACTGACACAGTATAAATCATTTCTTGAGTGCACTGAACCATAAAAACAGAATAAAGGCATTCACTTAACTGTATTATACATTTGGTTGCTGATATACATCCCTGTATATCTCAGTAAAATGACTGATGGCAAGATCCGAGCAAGTTCTAAGGACTTTTCTTCAGTTTTGCCATAAGACCATAAGACAAAGACTGACATGTCTCATTGGTTTTATGTGTGCATCAAGGTTGCTGTATGTGGCCTGTTGCACAATGTATGACTACAGAAAGATGATTTTTATGCATTTTTTGTGGTCATGGGTGTGTTGTGTTTATCTATTTTCACCAGACTAAAGTTTGGTAATTAAAGTATAGGACAGACTTGAACATTAAAACAAACAGAAGATGGAACAATATGGAATAAGCAGGATGGAAGTGGGCTAGGAGTATGTGTCATGACTTCTTAGCTCAGCACTGATAGAAAAGTCTATACCTAACTTCAGTTAGAAACTGCTAAAATCCTGACAAATGTTTTTAAAAAATTGGCTGACAAGAATGTTTCCTTTCAGGGTAATGAAATACATGCTAGCAAGAAAGCATAAATTCACCTCAATGGATTTGAACTCATGCCTTTGTCACTGATATTCTCCAGGCCAATAGATTAGCAGGTGAAGCCACAGAAGTAAGTATAGTCATGGTATCATAAAACACACATTTCAGGGTAATCCTAGATCAGTGTTAAAGACTGAAAATTGAGCACAACAGGGGAAATGCAAACAGCTGCATGATGGAAACAGAATCTTGTAAAACAACATACCATCTTCAGGGGATTAGAACACCAAACCCAATGCAGTAAGAATGTTCTCATCACATCAAGAATACATTGAGCCATAGAAGCTGTTAAAGGGAAAGTATTATCTTTACCATATTTCATAGTTGCTTGTTGATGCCTACTGGTGCTTATATCAGTTGCCTGAGAAAAGAAAATATCCTCTGAGCAGATCATGGCATTTTCTTTCATTTTGCCATAAATCAAGAAGTGTAATTTTTCTGTAGTTGCATGCAGATACTGACAATCCTCTGTGTGAACTGTCATATAGCATATGACCACAGAAAGATGATTCTGAAAGATAAGTCCTTTTTGTGCATGTCTCTGTGTTGTGCTTATTTTTTTTTTGACAGATTAAAAGTTGGAAATGGGATTATAAGACTGAGGTGAGAAGGATAAGCAAGAAAATGTTAGAATACAAGGTGAGCAAATGAGGACTGAGTAGGATGGAGGTGGGATAGGATTATACCTGTCAACATTTTAGCTTAATAATGATATTGATCTATAACAAATCTTTGTAATTATTTACAAGCAGTGATTATCAATGCCTTGTCAGTAAACTAAACTTTTTTTGTTTGAATAGTTGTCTACAGTACTGCAGTATCTGGGAATTTGGGAGGTAGGGATGATAGTATTTTTGTGGAACAGGTGCCCTTTTTATTGAGAATGGACAGCTGGTGAAGGAAGTCAAGGAAGGAAGAGGTGGGTGGGGGTAGGTTGCAGGGAAAGACAGACATGGCTAACACATAATGAGTGAGATGGAACACAGTTGTGTAGGAAACATCAGACAGATGTTGAGGGAAGGACTGTACAATATACAAGGGTGAGCAAAGAGACAAAAGGAGGGGGGACACTAGATTTGGGAACATAATTGGTTGTTTGGAGAGGCAAGCTCTGCCAGTTTAGACCCAGTGGGAGATTACTTGTCACCTTATGAGCTGTCACCATTGGGTCCTTCCTGAGAATTTGGTGACAGCATTGGTCAGAAATGTAACTCAGTGAGTTGCTGGAGCATTGTCTCTATATGGCCGATGCCTGCATTCGACCTCCTGTCTATTATCTGCTCCACAAGCTCTACCATCTCCTGACAGGAGACAAAAATGTCACCTCCACTTCCACTGCTAGTGTGAGTACCAGTGTACTACCCGACATAGGTGGTACAGGTAGGGCAGGATTTGCGAAGGCAACTGCTGTAAGCTGGGACCCAAATGTCCCGAGTACCTCTGGTAGTGTTGGGGGTGGTAGTGCTTGTGCTTCTGCTGTTGCCACTGCCCATGGGGGGGGATACCTGTAGTTGTCAGTGCATATCACTGTGCTGCTGCATATAATAGTAATAGAAATGGAGAAAAAAATCAAAGAATGAATGAATAAATAAATACATTTATGTAACAAAACTAACAGCTAAAAAGTGGTTGGGGGAAGACACATACAAAAGCAATGCTCTCAAAAACACTGTCTCAAAGCTAGAGACTCAAGCCTCTTGTAGCTTGATAGGCTGCTGCTCACATTTGAAATCACATATGAGTTCATGCAAGTAGTCTTCACAGCTCACCTGAGCACAATATTCAAGTCTAAGTGAAGTATGTGCAGCAGCCAAGTTGATGGAGTGGGTTGGGGTGAGAGTGTGGATTAGGACACTGGTGGGAAAGGGGAGGGTTAGATTTAAGAAGCAGGAGAGGTAATTTAGGTTTAGGAAACAACCATTTGAAAATTATTTCACAGTAGATAATGTTGCTGAATGATGTGCAACAAAGTTGCAGTTCCATGAAAATACAGCACATCAGTTCAGCAAATAACTGCTGATTGATGTGGAGCTTCATTCCCATACCTCTGAACTAACTTATAACAAATCTGAGTTTGCAAAATCTTAAGAAAGAGAAAATTAAAGTATTCCCTATTTCCTGATGCTTTGCAGCCATAGGTTTGTTATAAATTACTCCAGGGATGCTATGTGGAGTAACACTTCCCACATTGAAGGGTAAAGAAGACTTCTATAAAAGCACTTTCTAACACACACACACACACACACACACACACACACACACACACACACACACACACACACACACACACACAAATAGAGGAGTAGTCTTTATTCAGTAACTTAAGTGCTGTCAAAAATCAATCATTGCAGAGTTCTGCTTTAAGTTCAGATAAACTCTCTAAGAACAACGGAATCTGTAGCCTGCAGTATGGGCACTGTTGGTGGTATAAACCAATACTAGACCACATAGAGGGCATGAAGCCCTCTGCCTATAGTGAAAGGTCTCAGAGTACTTCTGCGCCATGCAGTATTGGCCAGTAATGTCCTCCCTTGCTGGGTGTTATTACTTACTTTAACTATGCTTAGCCATTAGTCAACAAATTCTCACCAACAAGTTTAGAAAGCTATTATATAAACTAATTTACTCAAATCCCATTCCGTATTTTAAAATGTTTTATATATGCTACATCCTATTAAACCACCTTCTTTAGCTCTTTTTTTTAACAGGACAGCTACCATCATCTCCATACCTGTGATGTGTTATGATTATAAGAGTAGGAGTTCAAATTCCACCTGAAAATGAAAAGTGGATTCTAAGGTGAAACTGAAGCCTGCATTTACATGGGACCACTGCCCATCATGCAGATGACATCACCCCCTTATGTTCCCTTACTTAATATAATTAATTCAAAGTTGCTGCAACCTGGGGAAAGGGGAAATCTCCTGTGAAGAACTAATTTAGGAAGAATACCTTTCACATCCAATAATGTTTATAAGAGCTGTCACTGAAGCAGTTATATATGTCATTTTCCACACACCAAGGAATTTCACTAATGCTTTCTGTAATTATATTCTGCACTTTATGATAATGATTTTCTCCACATATTTCTGAAGTAGAGCAATACAAATGTTTTTTTTAAATACTTTTTATTGGTTTTTGATTAAAACAAACTTACAATCATAGATATTCATCTGAAATTTGTCAAATGAAAGTTATAACATATATATGTCAAATAATTTATAAGCAAAATAATAAAATGGTTAAAGTATTTACAAAGACATCCTGTAGATTCAATTTAACATGGCAATTTCTACTGTTTTATGTTGTACATCAACAATAAGGAAGAAATAAATCAACACTAGATACTAAAACAAGTAATTGTTTTTCAATAAACTTTGTAAATTAACCCACATTTAAAGATCATGTGTCTTTCTAGTAGTTCTGGCATTTGTGTTTTTTAATTGTAATTGACAGACATCATTTAACAAATTAGTGAATTCAGAAAATGTAGGAGGAGATTCTGAATTCCAATTTCTTATTATTTTTCTAGCCACTGCTAGTATTGCCCAGAGTAGAGAATATTTTATTTTTTGACACAATGTAGAACAGGTGTATTAAAGATCACCAGAGATTTGGTAAGAGAAAAGGTATCTGAAAATAATATCTGTGGAAAATCATTTATGTTCTTCCAAAACAAAATAAGACCAGGGCAATCATAGAACATGTGGATCCAGCCTATATCTGTATCTGATTTACATTTGTTGCATATGTTCCACTTTTTGTTTATTTTATTCATTAATTGTGGAGTATAAAACAATCTGTTCATAAACCTCCATGTGTATAATCTCTATTTAAGAGATAATGTTTTTCCAGCTGATGTTAAAATATTTCCTTTGTCTTGATCACTAAGATAGCTATTATTAATAGTGTAATAATAATTCCAATGATTCTCTGGGCAAAAGTATGTTTCTGCTCTTATAGTTCTAAAAAAAATGAAAGTTTATTAGAGTATGTTTGTTTGTGCTGAAGAATTAGTTGAAAACAATGTATTAAGATATAGAGGCATCTTCTTTTGTAGTTGGCATAATTATTTGTAATTTGTTGTCTATGAATAGTCTAAGTGTTTTTACGTTTAGCCACATGGATTTATTTAATTAAAATTCATGTAATATACTTTCAACACTTTTAGTCTTAAAGTCAGATATCAACTGAAACCAAAACTTAAGTTCTTTTTGATTTAAGAAAGAAATTGTATTTAAATCTGAGGTTATTAATATGCCTTGAGTAAAAGCTATGGGGAATAATAGAGTGAAACACTCCTTATATCTAATATGTTTATGAAATTCCTAAAAGTTACTAAGATGTGAATGTAACAAGTTGTGTAGGGAAATATTGTTTGTAAAGTAAAATACTCTTTTAGAATCCATAAAATGGGATTATTTATTATTTCTAACTTAAGAGTAGAATGTTTCAGTATTAACTGCATGGCAGATGACTCCCATAATAACTTCCATTTAGCTAAGTAGATAATGTCTAAAAGTTGAGTAATCACTTTAATTATAGAAGAGATGGAATAGAGAATTAGACTGGGAAAAGCAATCCCTCCATTACTCCAGCTATGTAGATGTTGATTAAGAGATATTCTTGACTTATTTGGATATCAAAAAAGTTTAATATCAGAGAGTTTATTTTGTTAATAAATTTGTTAGAAGGAAGAATTAGGATAGATTGGATAATGTATAATATTTTAGGCAAGATAATTATTTTTATGATAGTTAACCTATCTTCTGTAGTGGATGTTATTATTTTCCATTTTGAGATTAGATTTTGACTATTACTAAAACATTTGTCATAGTTAAGACGTATAATTGTTTTAATATCTTTAGCAAGGATAATTCTCAAATAAGTGATTTGGTCTGAGATAAGTGATTTAAGAGTATTATATATAATTTTGTTATTTTTATTTCAATATACGGGTAATATTTTTGTTTTATCTTTATTGAAAGACAATTCAGAGATAGTTTAAAAAGTTTTGATAGAATTTAATAAAATAGATATTGAAGAGTCATTACCTTTTGTAGTTATAAGGACATCATCAACAAATAACTGTATTTTTGGTGTTGTATCTTCATCTATGTTTAGTTCTTCAGTATTCTTGTCATTTCTTATAGCATTTGCCCATGGTTCCATTATTAAAGTGAACAACAATGGCGAAAGAGGACAGCCCTGTTTAGTACCTTTTATAATGGGAATTTTGTTTGAAGTATATGTACCTATTTTTATATAGGCTAAAGCTCCTTTATATAGAATTCTTAGTAAGCTTATGAAATTATTTGAGTATTCATGCATTCTAGTAGTGTAAACAAATAATCCCAATCTATTGAGTCAAAAGCCACATTAATGTCCAAACTAATTAGAGTTAAGTATTTTTGTTCCTGTGAGAGAAATCTATAAGTGCTAAGGTTTGTGTAATGTTATTAAATGTGCTTCTGTTAATTACAAAACCAGTTTGGTCATCATCAATTAAAAAAGGCAACATTTTCTTAGTTCTTTCAGTGTAGATGTTCATGAACATCTTATAATCAACATTTAATAAGGATATGGGTCTGTATAGGTTCCATTTTAGTCAATCAATTATCCCTTATGAGACTCAAACCTGCACCTTGTGTTTGTAAGGCCAACGTAGCAATATTTGGGATCCTTGTTAGATTTTAAGATTGGTGAGATGAACATATATTTCCATGAGGGGGGGATCATAAATTCTGTCTGGGCAATATTATATATATTATGAAGTAATGTTATAGCTGTTTTAGGCATGCTTTTATATATTTCAGATATGATGCCATCATTTCCTGGTGCCTTGTTAGGTTTGAGTTTATTAATTTGAGTTATTATATCATTACATGTGATTTGTTTATCAATATTTTCTATCTGTAATTTATTTAGTTTATTTTTGAGATTTGTATCGATGAAATTTTATATGTTATCCTTAGATTCAATGGGATGCAAAGATTGATTGATTGTATGAAAGTGACTTCTAAATTCTTCTATTATATCCTGTATATTATATACTTCCTTCTTTTTCTTCAAAGAATATATTTCTTTGATATGAATCTGTTTGTTTAACCTTTTAGTTTTATTCTTTAGATTAGTTAAGTGTTTAGGGTTTAAAGAATATGCTAGAAATTTATATTTTTCTAATGTAATCATAATTTTATGGTGAAGCATTTTTCTATATTCTTCATTAAGTTTATTTCATGTTTAATATTACTGGATGCGAGTTTATCTTTGTTTTTAAGATATGAGTCAAGATTGTTCTGAATAGTGTTTAGATCTTTGTCCCAGTTTTTTCTTTTATTATGGTACCATTTGTTAATTTGTCCATAAAGGTAGGCTTTTAAAGCATCCCATATATAAGTGTCATGAGTATTGGATTCTGTATTTAAGTTAATAAAAGTTTGTATTTCTTCTTTTATAAATGTTTGAAATTCTTTTAATTGTGTAGGGTATGCTGGTATTCGTTTTATTTGTATACTGGGAAAATTATTTATTTTGAACTCAAACAAAATTGCATTATGATCCGATTTTGGGCATGAAATGATTTTATTGTATGTTAGGTCATGTAATATTTAAGTGGGAAGTAATATTCTGTCTATTCTAGAATATGACTTGTGTCTGTTAGATTAAAACATGTATTGTAGTGTGCTAGAATCTGCAAAGTCATTGATATCCTTTAGTTGACAAGCATTCATAAAATGTATTAGCTGTTTAGCTTGTGGAGTAATTTTCTCTTCTCCAAGTTTGTTGAGTCTTTTGAGTTTAGGATACAATTAAAATCTCCAGCCATGACTATATTTCCTGTAGAATAAGATACTATCTGATTTAAATGTTGTCTAATTGTGTTGGTGCCTATACCTGGTAGCCAGTAGTTATTTATTAAAGTATATATTTTTGTTTATTTCAATTATGGCTAAACATAACAAACATTTGCCATCTTTATATGTGTTAATTATTCTTGGTAGAAGAAGAGATTTATCCCAAAGAATAGCAACACTTCTCTTCTTTTTTGTATGTTAAGAACTTGCAATAACTATATATGTATTTGTGTTTAATATTTGATACTATCTTCTAATAAATGGGTTTCTTGTAAGAAAAGTATATTGGGCTTATGTAAAGCTAGATATCTGAACATACTGCCTCTTTTTATGGCATTATTAAGACCATTGATATTAATCGAAATACCCCTTAATGTGGTCATATTAAACAAGTCTTAAAAAAGATAAGTTTTGTAACATGTCAATATCATATAAGTAATTTGTGTGTCTCTCTCTCTTTTATATTGTGAGTTCAAATTAAATATATTAACTTATCGATGTGGGTAATAATTATTTCATAAACAATATAATTTAGGATGTTATTATATATGTGAATAATGAAGGATGTCAAAAGAAATGTATTAGCAATCTTTGTTACATGTTGTTGTAAGAAAAAAACAAAAACAGCTCCCCGCCTGGAGTTAGAAACTCCTCGTCTCAATGGCATCAACCACTGAGATCAAACCTTCAAACAGTAACAGCAGAATAAAGCTACCACTTGTTTTATATATATATATATATATATATATATATATATATATATATATATATATTATATAACATCAATTGAAAGTTATACTGGATAATAGAAAATAATTTTTTTTAAACTTATAAAGATTTATTACATGTGTCTCATCTGGATTGCTTATTTATTCTAAATGTTAAGGAATCTATGAATATATCCTTATTTAACAGAGAAGTCTATGAGAATATTATAAAGATTATAAAGGGCACTTACTGATATAAAACAAGATTAGAGTATGATGACTATACATAAGAAATTGAATGTTTAGGTGTAAGTGAGTTGTATGTATGACTTTAAAGACAGAATCAACATTTTATCTTATGGTTTCTTTACAAATCTAATTAAGATAAATGAAAATAATTTGAATAATTCTATAAATACAAAAGATACTTGTCTAGTTAAGAAAATGCATAATCTATCATTTGTTATTGGATGTCAGTATAACAATTCTTCTTGTATTATCAAAGATGACTTATAGGTAAGCTTCTCTAAACCAAATAACAGTCAGATATATAGAATAAAAGTTAATATTTTTAAAACATAAATATTGAACACTTTGCTAAATGAAAAAGGTATTTAGAAATGTTCTTAACCTATAATATATGTTTCTAGTAAATATTTACAAAAACATTTATAATTTTGTATTGATAAGACATTTAGCATTCTGACACCTTAAGGTCATGTAATATGGTAGGAACCCATACTGACTGTTAAGGGTACATAAATATATTAAACACATGTAATGAGACTGTATGGGGAGACATTAATTTATCAAAGATATACATAAAGAACAACTTCTTCAGTATAATGTTTAGATTAGATAATGCATTTACTAAATAGCATCATTAATTTATAATGTGTCTCAATAATGTTTGTATCTCCTGGTATAAAACAATAACAATGTATATGTATTCTACCAAATGAAAGTGAATAAACTGTAAAAGTTCTTTTGCATCAATGATGTGCATACAAGTTGAGTCAGTATTACTACAACTGTAGGCATCTATAGTACAGGAAAGGTTATATGTTATCTATCATAGTAGATCTATTTTTTTATACATTGTTATTAAAATACAGGAGTTTATTGCTTATGAATTATGTTAAATATGTGAGGTTTATCAGAAATTATCAGAGAAAATAACACTGCAAATCCTGTGCAGTTATTTCAACAGTACTATAAATAAAACAAGGAGACTGCACAACTACAGTATTTTTTTAATGCACTAGATAACTCAGCTTCAGTAACAGAGGAGGTAATGCGCCACGTCAAAATTAATTTGATCAAACAATCTCATTAACTGATGTATATAAACTGCAGAAGCATATATCATTTTGTTAAAAGAGTGCAGCTTTAGCAAAACAAAGTATCCATCAGAGAATTGTCAATAAACCCAAATATTCTCAAACATGGTCTCAGCAGGTGACCACAAGTCAGACTATATACCACTGAATATATGTTCAAATTTATCTGTATCTGGTACTTGCATATATCCACCATTCTAAAGCAGTAAACCTCTAACCAAGCTTCAAGCTTCACCTCTTCTTTGAGATTAGCCATTATAAAATCTTTGTCACATGTAATATATTTAAAATGTGTTATATATAATATGTGGACAAATTTTCAATTTAATGTAAGAACTGCCTACCTATAGTCATAATCAGTGTCAGGCACTCATTTTCTTGACTTGCGCTTGTAGTCAAATATGTAACTGCATAGTATTTGTTTATCCACATAGATTTAAACTGTAGGACTCGTTCGCTTTTTTTTTTAATACTCTATAAGCAAAAAATTATAACAAAGGTCGTTTTTCGGCAAAAAACAAATGCTATAGTTCCTGGAACAGCTTGTCCAGTAGAGATGACATCATCATAGAACTTTGTAGAACTATATACGCAAACTAGAAGCTGTTCTTGCCCTTCCAGGATGAAAAGACTGAAATGAGAAAGTACAGGCTCGCGGACAATCCCCACGAGCTCTCGCTGATCCAAAGTTGTCTCTCTTGGTTAAAATTGAGAAAAAATGCAGGAAAAAAAGGTTTGGAAAGCTTTTTCTTTGTAATTTAAACTCAGCTGTTGAAACCTGTATTGTTCGCTAGCTTGTGAATAGTCCTACAATCTGTGATCAGTCACAGCGGAAACAACAGTGCACAAATCACTATTAACAGAAGTGCTAAACATATATAAAAAAATAACAACAACAATAAGAGAAAAAACAGCCTCCTCAAGCAAATACATACTGACTAATCTATTATCATCATTGTTATTGTTAAAATCCCTAAGATTTGTACCATAGCATTATTTCAGTGTATACACATAACTTTTATGAATGAATGCATCTCTGGGTAGTCTATAGTCTCCAGTTTTAATTAAATGTCTTTTAAAATGGAACAAAGTAAAGGACTTAACTGAAACAAAGTAAGGTAGCACATGTCCTGAACTATTCAGGGAAATATAAAGCATAGTCCCGGGTACCATACTGTTGAGATATGTTATTGTTTGATTTATAGGTAGTTAACATCTTGTTAATAAAAAGATTAAGAGTATCTCCTTCAATTTTATTTGTTGTAAGAGACATACGAGCATATATGCAGCTTAATAATGTATAATGAATGAGACATTATATGTTAACTTTTCCCTTTGTCTTTTATTATCTTCTCATTTTTATTAAATGATTTATATTCCCTTATTTAATCATTATATAAAGCTCTCTACCCTTTCATAGTTATTAACATTTATAATAATATGTTGTAGATAAATAAGAGAGTCTGTATTAGTATAAGACAGCAAGTGCAGTTTATAATTACAAGTATACCCTTTTCTTTTATTTCATAAAGGATAAAAATATACTTGAATAATAGGTATGTATTTATTAGAATTATTAATGTGATTAGAAGTAATTAACTGTAATAATAATGTTTTATATTTAATGGGCTATAGGTAACTTTTATAAAGTGTTTTTTTTTAAATGAGAAGCTCTTACCTTGCAAGAAGATCACAACAATATAGAATTATCCAATAACAGCATAGATCAAAAAGAAATGAAAAGAAAGAATATAGTTGTATTTGTTTATTTGTTCTTTAGTCTCTTTTGCTTTTCAGCAGATTTCCATGTAGAGTTTGAAACAATTCTTTTAAGCGAAGGGTTTTCCCATTTGTCCATTTCTTCTATTTTCTCTAGAACTCTATGTTTTTAACATAAGAAAGAGCTGAATCCAGGTCTTCATATATTTTAGGTCCCTCTGGAAGGAACATCTTCAACTTCGCAGGAAACAAAAGGTGTGCTTTGATTTGCATCTTTTTCAGTTCTTTGATCAGTGGCAAAAAACGTTCCTCTTATTTATGACTAGTGAAGAGAAGTCATCGTCAAAGCAAATAATAGAGTCATTATATTTCAGAGGAGATCTAGTCCAAGCAGTTTTGAAAACTAGCTCTTTATCTGAAGAAGAGAGAAATTTAGCAATAACTGACTTAGGTTGCTTTCTGGTAGAAGTATTTACAGCAGCTAATGACCAGTGTGCTCTCTCAATGCCAAAAGACATAGCCTCTGGTAGGTCTAAGATAGTAGGTATCCAGGTGTTGAGAAAATATGTCATATTGTTTCCTTCTACATTTTCTGGCAAACCAAAGATCCTTAGATTATTTCTGCGAGATCTGTTTTCAAGGTCATCAAGTTTGCTCTGCAGCTGGGTGTTTTGTGTAAGCAAGAATTCAGTGTTGTGTTCATTTCCCATTATTCTGCCATCCATGTTATTCAAATATTCCTCAATTCCAGTTATTTGGATTTTTTGCTGTTTCAGATCTTCGTGTACTAATTCCATTTGTTTAGTAGCTTTCCTCTTTAAAATTGTCTATTTTACAATCAATTTTATCTGTCTTGGTAGATAAATACTGTATGCTAGATATAAGAGTTTGTAGTTCTCTTCTGAGACTGGCATCTTGACTGGCAGTCTTGTTTAAAGACATGATGAAAACTAGTCAGATGAAAAAATATTTTCAACATAAAATTTTGACTGGAAATTATGTCTTCATAACATTTTTTGTAGATATTCTTGTAGATGAAGTTGAAAACTATATAATTATGTAAAAAAATGATCAAAGTTCCCAGTTTGAAGACAATAATCCAGTATAAATAGAAACTATTAAGTGGAGCTAGTAAATTCTGCTGCTACTCAGAACCCATGTAGCTACGGTACCCCCAGCAATGCAAATGTTGAATTTTTAGGGTGACACTGTTAAAAACTGTCTAACCTCAAACACCACATTTCATTGCATTAAAGTAGACCTCTAAATCTGGTAATATATGATATTTTTCCTAAATGTACAATGATTGCTTCAGAGCTCTTGATGAGTGTGATAGCTGTTATCGTTCAGATACATGCCAAAATGTGGTGTCTGTACTCTAAAATTAAACTTTCCTTTATTTTGTTAAATTATCATTATAGCCATATGCTAGATGTTCTTACTCATTAAGCCATATGAGAACTTTGCAATGGAAATACTGAAAACAGCCATTGTGTATGTGGCACATTTTATTTATTAAGTGCAATCTTTTAATTTTTGTTACTTTATAGAATATTAATTTTTACAATATATGCACTTTTGAACACATGAATGGCAGTACTGCCTATTACTCTATACAAGTCTAAAAGCAATTTTCTTGCTATGCAAAATAAGAGTTTATGTTTACTTTACAAAGTCACCTCCATTGACAAACTTGAAGTGTTTATGCTTACATTTCAGAATAAGTTCCAGTATGAGGAGGTGATATCAGGAACCATGAGAGAGAGTAGGAGAGTAAGTGGATAGTTAGATTGAGAGCAGATGTTTTGCAACAGTTATAAATCCAAATTTAAGCTAATGAAGAATGTTTGTAGATTTTATAATAAATGATGGAACATATATGTTTTACCTTTGAATAGATTTCTTTTGATATATATATTTATATATACATATTTATTAGAGCATCTTGAGTGTTCATGGAGAGTTTTTTATGTTTTTTATATGTTTTTTATATTCACTTTGTCATTTTATACATCTTAGCATGTTTATATGTGCATATATCTTTAAGCTTAGATTAACTCATGAATATGTAACAAGAAGCAGCCAATAAGAGATGTTTTAACTGTATAAATGTAGCCTATGTACTTGAAGGTCTTTGTTACATGATCTGATGAAGCTCAAATGAATGAGTGAAAGCGCTTATCTGACCTGCAGTGGAATTAAAGTTGGATTTTAACCTGAGGATTTTGCCTTTCATTTGGATTTTAACCTGAGGATTTTGCCTTTCATTTCTACTTGTGACTCTGCATCAGCCTAGTTGCTCCTTTTGGTTTCATTAATATAACTTTTATAAAGTGCTTTTTTTTAAATGAGAAGCTCTTACTTTGCAAGAAGATCACAACAATATAGAATTATCCAATAACAACATAGATCAAAAAGAAATGAAAAGAAAGAATATAGTTGTATTTGTTTATTTGTTCTTTAGTCTCTTTCGCTTTTCAGCAGATTTCCATGTAGAGCCTGAAGCAATTCTTTTAAGTGAAGGGTTTTCCCATTTGTCCATTTCTTCTATTTTCTCTAGAACTCTATGCTTTTTAACATAAGAAAGAGCTGAATCCAGGTCTTCATATATTTTAGGTCCCTCTGGAAGGAAAATCTTCAACTTTGCAGGAAACAAAAGGTGTGTTTTGATTTGTATCTTTTTCAGTTCTTTGATCAGTGGCAAAAAAACTTTCCTCTTATTTATGACTAGTGAAGAGAAGTCATTGTCAAAGCAAATAATAGAGTCATTATATTTCAGAGGAGATCTAGACCAAGCAGTTTTGAAAACTAGCTCTTTATCTGAAGAAGAGAGAAATTTAACAATAACTGACCTAGGTTGCTTTCTGGTAGAAGTATTTACAGCAGCTAATGACCGGTGTGCTCTCTCAATGCCAAAAGACATAGCCTCTGGTAGGTCTAAGATAGTAGGTATCCAGGTGTTGAGAAAAGATGTCATATTGTTTCCTTCTACATTTTCTGGCAAACCAAAGATCCTTAGATTATTTCTGCGAGATCTGTTTTCAAGGTCATCAAGTTTGCTCTGCAGTTGGGTGTTTTGTTTAAGCAAGAATTCAGTGTTGTGTTCATTTCCCATTATTCTGCCATCCATGTTATTCAAATATTCCTCAATGCCAGTTATTTGGATTTTTTGCTGTTTCAGATCTTCGTGTAGTAATTCCATTTGTTTAGTAGCTTTCTCTTTAAAATTGTCTATTTTACAATCAATTTTATCTGTCTTGGTAGATAAATCCTGTATGCTAGATATAAGAGTTTGTAGTTCTCTTCTGAGACTGGCATCTTGACTGGCAGTCTTGTTTAAGGACATGATTAAAACTAGTCAGATGAGAAGATATTTTCAACATAAAATTTTGACTGGAAATTATGTCTTCATAACATTTTTTGTAGATATTCTTGTAGATGAAGTTGAAAACTATATAATTATTTAAAAAATTATCAAAGTTCCCAGTTTGAAGATAATAATCCAGTATAAATAGAAACTATTAAGTGGAGCTAGTAAATTCTGCTGCTACTCAGAACCCATGTAGCTACAGCACCCCCAGCAATACAAATGTTGAATTTTTAGGGTGACACTGTTAAAAACTGTCTAACCTCAAACACCACATTTCATTGCATTAAAGTAGACCTGTAAATCTGGTAATATATGGTATTTTTCCTAAATGTACAATGATTGCTTCAGAGCTCTTGATGAGTGTGATAGCTGTTATCGTTCAGATACATGCCAAAATGTGGTGTTTGTACTCTAAAATTAAACTTTCCTTTATTTTGTTAAATTATCATTATAGCCATATGTCAGATGTTCTTACTCATTAAGCCATATGAGAACTTTGCACATTTTCTTTATTAAGTGCAATCTTTTAATTTTTGTTACTTTATAGAATATTAATTTTTACAATATATGCACTTCTGAACACATGAATGGCAGTACTGCCAATTACTCTATACAAGTCTAAAAGCAATTTTCTTGCTATGCAAAATAAGAGTTTATGTTTACTTTACAAAGTCACCTCCATTGACAAACTTGAAGTGTTTATGCTTACATTTCAGAATAAGTTCCAGTACAGATGTTTTGCAACAGTTATAAATCCAAATTTAAGCTAATGAAGACAGGCTGCAAAATGCAATGATTTTCAAAGTTTTTAGCCAATGTCAACAAGATATCAATTTCTTAACAGTACATTATGAGTCTGAGAGTAATCATTTTTTTCCAGATCCACAGCAAACTATTATTTTGGTATAAAAGGATAAGTTGCTTTTGAACTGCAGAACTGCATTCCACACATGAATGTTTTCATTACATTCTCTAAAAAGAACAGTTATTAAAATGAAAAAAAGTATAAATGATAAGTACGGAAGACTAACATGGTTATGAAATGTTTTTTATTTGTGACAAAATAGTTTCTGATACCGAATCCAGCTCACATTTGTAGCTGTACCCTTACAAAATTGTGTGCATTTAAAGTGAAGTTATATACATAGCAGAGATCTTGTTTTGCAGCCAAGAAAAAACAATATACTACCCACCCAGCGAGACACTAGCAACACATTTATGATATAGTGCATAATTGCTGTCATTTATTTTGACGCAGTGTAAAAGATGTACATGGCATGCTCCTGTAGGTGGAGGCTCCAGGCAGATCCAGGACTTGCTGGATAGATGACATATCTCAGTATGCCTTGGAATGTCTTGGGATTTCACAGGATAAGATGGAAACTGTTGCTAGGGACTAGCATTGTCTGATCTATCCTGGTCATCTTGGTATTACTGTAGTTTTGATTAAACACTGGTGTCCCCTGAACAATGATCTCATGTCTGCATCACACTAAGTTGGTAGTGTTATTTTGCAATTTGTTACATGATGGATCCAACCATTCTGTCATGCTTTTATTTTCATTCAAGGCTCCTTCTCAAAAATACACTTTGTGCCCTATGAAGTGATGCTACTTTTTCCATTTTTTCCTTCAAGTGTCCTGTCTTCTTTGACTTAGAACTGAATGCCTTGTATCCTGGCTTTTTTGTGCAAATCCAAATGTATTAAAGTGCTTTGGCCTGAGCATTATACAGTGAAAACATAAGTTAATGTCAAATTTAATAAAACTAGGCAATGATGTATTAATATGAGTGCCAAAGCAGTTGTATGAGAAAATGATAAATATGAGTTGAAGTCTATATTTTGGTACTAAAATCATAGTTTGTGGAACAGGTACATCTTCATGGATCTTTTAAAATCAAGAAGAACTGGGGACTCATTTAGCTCACAAATGAATGAATTCCAGAGGACAATAATTAGAAAAATATACCTGATATTTTAGGTGTTTTCAGAGAACCACAAGCTGCACCTCAGCAGCTGAATGAAGCAGATAGACTGGCAAAAAAAGGTATTAGCTCTTTAAGACAGAAAGAACCCAGGCCAAGGCCAAGCAGTGGGTTTATTCAGCAGCTGATTGGCACTTTCAGGCACTGTATTTTCAGTTTTGTCAAATTATTCTGTTGAGAATGTACTCCACAGGATCTTGGAAGTCTTGAGAGACTTGCTGCAATGAGATAACATAGGAAAGAGTTTCTTTGGATAGTCATGGAAAGTGCAACTCTTGGCAGCCGCAGCCATGTAAATTCTGGGAAGCAGGAATATAGAAGAAATTTGGTTCATTGGATACCAAGAGTGCTATATTTGTCTTATATTTATAGTTCACAAATAAAAATGGTATATTATCTCTTCTTTCCCTATGATTTTTTATGGGTTAAAGGTAAATTTTTTTTGCACATTTAGTTAATTGTTATTCAAACATGGGGATCCCCCAGATGGCAGTTATTTGGGGTTTCCAAGGAAATCCTAATGAAACTGCTTGGACACCATGGGTCTCAATGAAGGAACTATCGTGGCCATTTGTGGGGATCCAGAGAAAAGGATATTGTGATAAGCCATGGGAATTATACAGAATACCTACTGACCCCCAGGAACAAGCTAATCAAAGTAGACATGGGGTCATGTGAAAGGTTTATCTTTGGAAAACTATGACAATTCTGATTGTCCATGATGGAGGTCTTCAAGGGCAGACATTTTTCTCACATGAGGTGCTATTCATAGGTTCATAGGTTCATAGGTTTATACTAGGCTATCTGCCCTAAGGCATTTATAAGCCTAGCCCAAATTTTTGTGGCTTACGCCACCCCTTATATGAAAAAATACTGTGCCCATTAGTTTGTTGTGCCTCTGTCCAGCAGTGACACAGAGATGATTCCCGGGGTAAACCTACGATCTCCCATCCACAGGTCAAGATTTCTCTTGAACAGAGCCAGCGAGGTGCTCTGCCTCACATGGACCAAGATTTTATAACACAGCATAGGGAGTCTCTGAGTGATAAATCTATCCCTCCAGCACATCCTATTTATGTCCGTGCTAAGGTTTAAGTCGCTTGCTCTAGTGGTTTTGGTGGATTTGGATTTTTTGAGGTGGAGCATGTCCATTAATTCCGGGTTGGACATGGCCTTGTATGTCAGGCACATGTCACCTCTGAGCAGACGGTATGCGACTGAATAGAGCTGGAGTTTCTTCAATCTGGCAGCATATGACAGATTTTGGAGTCCCTTTATCCTTTTGGTGAGGAACTTTTGGGGTCTCTCCAATTGCTGCAGATGTCGGGTGAGATACATCCCGAATGGGGCATTGTACTCAATCATTGGTCTGATAAGTGAAGAGTACAGGGGAACAATGACCTCACTAGATCTGGATGTGAATCCCTTCATGATCAGGTGGGCAATGTAGAAGGTCTTTCTAACCACTTTAGCAATGTGAGTGTCAAAAGAAAGGCCACTGTCAACCTGGGTCCCCAGGTCCCTGATAACCTCTTCTGTGCTTAGTGGATTGCCACCTATATGGTAGTTTGGGGTTACCTTGTTTTTCCCAAAGGGTATGACTATACATGTTTTGGCGTTTAACTTCAGGCCATGGCTCTGGCACCAGCTATCTGTTCCCGTGAGTCCCTTCTGAAGGATATCCGTGTCTGATGCACTTTCCACTATGGCACCCAGTTTGCAGTCGTCTGCAAACTTTGTCAGCCAAAGTCCTCCCATGTTGGCCTGTACTTATGAGAAGTAGATGCCGAACAATAGGGGGCGAAGGACCGAGCCCTGTGGGACACCGCTTGTGACCGTCTTGGAGTCTGACATAGCGCCAGCAACTCTAACCCTGTGGGTTCTGTCCTTAAGCCAGTTTGCAACCCATCTTGTGACATATGGGTTTACATTTAAGCTGGTAAGTTTTTCTACAATACCCGAGTGGGGTATTGTGTCGAAAGCCTTTGCAAGGTCAAGGTAGGCTGTATGGACTGCCTTTCCCTCATCAATGGCCTTGGTGACTGTTTCGAAGAAGTCGATCAAGTTCAAAAGGCATGATCTTCCCTTGACAAAGCCAAACTGGGTCGGGTCCAATGTCTACAAGTCCCCTATATCTTTGTTTATGACCTCCATTATGATCCTCTCCATAGCTTTGCAGACTAGACTTGTTAAGCTTATGGGGCGGTAATTACCAGGGTCCATAGAGGCACCGCCTTTGTGGAGTGGGACCACAGTTGCCGTACGCCACTCCTTGGGCACGTATCCTGTGGTAAGGCTGAGATTAAACAGCTGCCTTATGTGTGGGTTTAATTCCTCATTTAGCTCATGTAGCACACAGCCGGGGACACCATCTGGTCCCATTGATGCTGTGTTTTAGCTTTAGAGAGAGCAGCTTTCACCTGCACATTTGAGATGTCTGGGAGGCTACACTCCGCTGGGATAGTTATCTCTCCTTTAGGGGCGCAGAGGGGGTGAAGTTTGCACTGAACCTGTCTGCCAGTATGTTGGCAATGTCTGTGGGTTCAGTGATTTTTGTATCATTTTGGACTAATTCTGAGCATATCTGGGAGTTTCCACCCAGGTTCCTAACATAGCTGAAAAAGGCCTTATTATTGTCCTTTGAATCCATGGCAATTTTTCTCTCAAAATTGGCCTTAGTTGATTTTATGAGTGCTCGTATTTTTTTACTAATAATGATCAGGGTGACTTCCTTTTATGGATTTTGTTCTATCATGTAATAGCTTTCTCCTCTTATTGTAAAGCTTGTTAATGGCTGGGGTCCACCAGACTGGACGTTTGCCCTTTGTGGAAAGAGTCTTGGTTTTATTTGGGATTGCCTGATCCATGCAGTCCTGGAGGTTTTCATAGAAGGCATTTGTAAGGGCTTCCGCAGCTTGGGTTGTGGTTTCCTCTGGCTCAGGGGCCTTGAAGGATACCACACCAGTCTTGAGTAGTGTGAAGTTTGCTTTAGAGAAGTTCTTCACTGTGGTCTTTTTTGTTTGGGGTGGGGGCGGGATGTGGATTTCCAGTGAGATTAGTTTATGATCAGATCTCTGAGATTAGTTTATGATCAGATATTCTGTTTGATATAAGAGAGTTGGGAGTCCTACTCATGGATTTCATGGATCTCTTCAGACGAGCTATCCTTAGCAGGCATTGTGATCCCAATCGAGGCGTTGCTTAAGGAATCACTGAAGATTTGGTTGGTAAGAGCAGACATGGGAATGTAGTGAAAAAACACTTTTTTTTAATCAGTAGGAACCAGAAGAAAGAACTACTCTTGACATGGTGTGAGAATCGTTGAACTACTTTGGGAAGCAGTAGTGTTTGAGGGCAGCAGTGACCCAGGTCAGGGTGGCATGTTAGAAGAGCTATTATGACAGCTATGGAGACTCCTTTTCAACCTTAAGGACTCCAGAGGACAAGTTACTCAGATACAGAGGGCAGATAAGGAGAATCTAAAGAGTATGAAGGTTAAAATGCAAAAGTATGCATCCATATATGCATTGAGTCCCTCTGGCTATGGGCTTGAGAAGTTCCTCTACAAGTAATTGATATGCTACCTTGGTCAGTGTAGCATTCTCAGTAATACCTGTCATGGCATCAGTATAGCACATGACAGTATCATAGGTTCGTAATAATAGCTAATCACATATTGAACAAGACTAGTAAAATTGATTGCATAGCACTTGCAAAAAAAAAAGTCATTTGTGGACCATATCACTGAAGCAAAATCTTAGAGGGTAGGATGTGCATATCTGTTTGGCTACTCTGGAAAGTGGTTTAAAATTAACACAAAATATATGTATTTATTTATTGTAATTTATCAGCTAAACAACCTGGTTTGTTGACCCTTTTCAGCCACAACCCCGGTTCAGAGAGCAACACACAAACTTTATATACAATGTAATTGTGGTCAGTACAGCTAATAAAGTCAGATAAATAATAGACATTGTACATTGTAGATAGCAACGAGATTTGAGTAAATGTCACAAATGATGCACACCAAATTTAGAAAGCACTGTAGAAGATATATGAAAGATATAAAGAAAATCTGAGGACAAGGTATAGACAAGCAGTGAAATTACATAATAATAATAATAATGTGTTACATTAAATCAGATTTATTGTACTTTCATAATAGCTAGCTCTGAGTTTTTGGTAAAATAATAGCTATGGCACCTTCATTCTATGCTGTTGAAATTTTCTTATAAGGCTATGTGCATTCTGTTGCATATGGCAAAAAAAAAAAAATCATGGTCCAAACTGGTAGTATATGCATGTCAAAAAATGTGTTTGGCCTGTTGGCTGCATCATACCTTGGGGAACTGGAAGTCATGAGTATGTATTTTTTCTGTATTCTTGGACAACTAAGCTTACCATTATTTATTCTGTAATACCGATCTGAGCTGTAAGAAATCACTGTAAAGTTTTTTTTTTTATTACAATAACACTTTTTCCCTCCAGAAATATTATACTATAATATGCAGTGTATCGTAAATGACCCTGTATAAAGGAATCCAGCAGAAAGCAACTTAAAAAGGATACATTTTCTTGCCTGTGCCTAGTCTCACTTTAAAGTGACATTGTGGCACATCTGCTCTTGTTTAGATGGTAGTAGGACATTTTACTCAGATGGTTTCAATTAAGACAAAAGTACTCTTTATTTAATGAACTGTTAGCTGATTTATTTTAGATTATACATTAATTTGTCTTTTCCCATCTAACTGAAAAAAGTATGCTGTTTTTGATTTAGCAGTTAAGCAAATATTTTGTGCAGTGTGCTGCACAGAAAATAACTAATATGTTACTTTATCATCAGTTTTACAAATGTTCAAGTTATATGAAGTTAGGACAATGCAGTTATCTGGTATTAATGCATAAGTCTTTGGAGGTCTTTGGCCTGGTACTAATGCATAGGTCTTTGGAGGGGTACAAGAAAAGGGAAGAAAAGGCGAGTATAATAAATAAATAAAGTGAGGTACTCCTGTATTGTCTTTTCAAGGAGTACAATATAAGGTAAAAGAAAAAGTAAACCTGAGAAGGAATTAACTGTTTTTTAGATGTTAAATGTATGCACAAGTACTTAAAGTTAGCGTTGAAAAGTAACATATGATTTGAACTTTAACAAATACTATTTTTATTTTTAAATAGAAAGAAACCTCAAGGCATCCTGCGTGGCACTGAGCTAAATGTTAGTTTTGGAATAACCATTTATATGTCACTAAAAAAATAAATGAAGGTGCAGATTTAGTAAAGGCTACATGGTCTAATGTCTGCATGTCATGGTGCAATGTGCACATGGTAGCTGTTGTTTTTGTATTCAGTAATTCAGTGTAGAGCAGTATAAACATGGTAAACACTGTGACATGCTAATGACAGCATAAGCAGCTGAATTGTATCCTAATCAACCAATTCAAGATGGAGGAGCTATTCCACAAGCTATAAAGCAACCGTGTAGACTCAGTGCGGGTTTTCTTTGAAAATTCCAAAACCTATTGGAATACAGGCAAGGAAACTACTCTACTCAGAAACAATGTTAGGGGCTGCAGTTGCTCTTACACGTGTGTGTGCAACAGGCACAAGTCTATGCTGCTGCTGCTGCTAATAGAGCTCAGCCAAGAAGGAGAATAGTATTTAGACCCCTTTTAAATTACCATGGTCTGCCTAATGTGGAAATTGTAGAGCGCTACAGTGTGGATAGAGACACACTTTCAAACCTCTGTCATCCACAACTGAGAGCAAGGGCAAACCAAGGAGAACCAATACCTGTGGAGGCTAAGGTATGTGTAGCACTTAGAATATTAGCTACAGAAACCCTTCAGAGGTCAACAGGGGATATGCTGGGGATATCACAGGCATTAGCATCCAGAATCCTACATCAATTCCTGAATGCTATGCTACAACATGCCAGTGATCACATACAGTTTCTCTGTACACTTGAGGGCGCAGCTGCAACTAGCAAGGTCATCGCAGCCACACGAAGGTGAGGAGTCAGAGGAGGAATCACCAGCCACTGTGGGTGTAGGGAGATGTACACAGTATGCCCTCACCCTGGACAAGAGGAAATGGATAGCAGACATGCTCACTACCTAAGGGGTAAAACCTGCATCCTATGCACATACATACAATAACATTGATACCAGGCAATACTTACAACTGTTACTTTCCCATATAATGACTATGTACTGCTAGCATCATACAGACTCAACCCTAAAGTAAAACACTTATAGCTGCTGGACTACGAAGGTAAGTGCTGAACATGGAATATGACAGTAAATGTCTAAGAAGACAAATAAATGGCAGATCATTACATATTGCTACTTGCTAATTTAACTAAGTATAAGGTGTGTGATATACGGTTGCTGTGTTTGTAACATATCACACTGACACACAAACCAATGTGCAGTCCAAAACAAGGAATACCAAAGGAGTACTGTATTGTTTTACCATGGAAATACCAAGAAGACTACACAGTTGCAAGAGTAAAACTCTTGAAACCAAACTTTTTCTGTGGAAACACACAATTAGTACTTGCCTCCCCACCCCTAAAACAATAGGACAATTATTTTTTTACATTCCAAGAAATAGCATACAAGTTTCTTATTATAAATTCTTTCCACATAATTCTCACAAAATGTGTACACATTCACAACACAAAAGTCAATTGTATAGGGTTGCTAGGCACTTCACACTGTGCCCAGCACTTCCCTGGTGGTGTCTATGGGCCATCTTAGAAGCATAACACCCCATGTCACTTGCAATACAGTACTTTACATTGCCATGGAATAAGATAGAAGTCTGTAAGGTAACCAGTTTTAACAATAACACTTGTATTGACAGTTAATAAGGCTGTCTATCTGTGAAAGACAATGCATGTCAAAAATGCCTATGCCAGGAGAAAGGTATAACAAGTGCATACAGGTAAAAGTTTATTAATGTGTATATATATATATATATATATATATATATATATATATATATATAACAATTTTCTTTGTAACGTGAACAAATCTAGCATGAACCTGAAAAATACAATCATATCTTAATAACATCAGAAGCCTTTTGTACAGATAAATCAAAAGGAATATGAATCCTCTGTGTTCTGCAAATACACAAGTCCTCTCACCTTCAAGTTCCCTGGCTAAAGGTTACCTTGCTACGGTGTAGATTCAGGCCGCTGAGCATGGTGAAGATGCAAATTAAATATGAACTAATTAGAGTCACTGAAATCCAAGCATTTGGGTTCATGAAGCAGATGTAAGCTTAGAGTAGGCACCAACTTAATGTTTGTTGCTAATGGATTGCAACTGTGAATGATTAGTGAGAGGGAGAAGGCATACAGGGAGAAGGAATACACAACAATTCAGACTCCCTACCTGTAGTGGTTGGGTCCGCCAGGATACACTTACAAAGTGTAGAAGTAATTGTAGCAAGCTTTGAAATGGAAGGGAACAGCACACATTTCTTATTTTCAATGCACTAGAAGCCAAACTCTCCTTCCTTTAATGAAAACTATATTTTACTGTCATGTAATATTGCCATAGAGTTTTAAGGACAGGAATACAGAATGCTCTATAGACTGCATATCTGAGAGTACAGCACACATAAGAGAAGAATGAACATAATAGAAAGAGAAGACTTAGCTGCACTGGTGCAAACAATACCTATAAAGGGTTATGTGATCATTCATTGCACTGAATATATATATATATATATATATATATATATATATATATATATATATATATATATATATATAAGCAACTAATGTACAAACAACTGAGAACCTACAAGTGTCATATCTCTTTATCGTACTGTGGTGGAAATAGGACTTGCTTATATGCACAATAATTTTCATTCCTGCTGCAAAGCTGTTTTCATGGCAAACAGAGATAAGACACCCTTACTGTGTTTTGTAGGTTCAGTAGTCTGACAGTTGAAATCTAGAGTTGTGTAAAAATCTGTAATGTGTGCTAAAACGTATCTTGTAATTTTTTCTTTTCTTTTTTTTTTCTATAATGTTAATATTTGTGCAGTTACTTGTATGATAAAGATTGCATAAATTACAGCTGTGAATCAAGTATGTGTGTGTGTGTATGTGTGTGTGTGTGTGTGTGTGTGTGTGTGTGTGTGTGTGTGTGTGTGTGTGTCACACACTTGATAAACACAATGAGCCACGCATTATATAGTATCTGTAGATCATGGTTCAAGCCCCATATTTATCTTTTAGTGTTGAAACCTAATAAACACTTATTACCAGAGTAATGCATGCTTAGCTTTGCTTGTCATGTCTGTGCATTGCTTACCTTTGTACAAGCATGGTCTAATGGCCCAGACAACAAGCAGACATTGTCAATTTTGAAAAGGATATAATGTTACCACTTTTGCTTTCCATCGCACAAACCCACTAAGCAGTGTTGTGCAACAGTCCATAACATCTGCAGACAATAGGCAGACACTTGTCAGTTTAAAAAAGGATACATAGTTTCATCTTTTGCTTATCATCATGCAAACTCACTAAGTAGCATTGCATGATGCTCCACATCACCTGCAGGCCCAGAGCGCCAGCAGACTGCAAGGAGACACTTGTCAATTTCAAAACTGATACATTGCATCATGTGTGGTTTGCCACCAAGCAAACACACTAAGTGATGTTGGGCGGTGGTCAATACACATACATAGTAATGAATTTGAAAATATACAGCTGCTGCCTAGTTATTCCTGTGGCAGCAGGTCTACGTTAAGGGCTACAATACAGGTGAGCCTGGGTTCTACTACAGCAAAGGCCAAAATTTTATTAATGATGTTTCAGTTTACTTAATTAAGCAAAGAAATAACTATCTTTAGCAGGTATATTGAGCATACACATAATATCAGATATATATTAAATGTGTAACTGTGTGTATTAGTAGAATTATGATTGTACAAGTAAACATTTATTTTCTAAACATTCATGCGCCCCCCACACACATGGTCAAACACTTCAGCTATTTAATGTATATGTCAGACAAACAAGGCCTCAGTTGCAAAGAGCACTTTGCACAATAATGAATGTAAAAAATACACTTGTAGCCCAGCCTTCCCTGTGGCAAATGGTATAAATTTATGCTCACAAAATAGGTGACCCAGGGTTCTAATCTAGCACGCTTGCAATTTTATTAATGACTGTCCACTCATTTTTAAAACATAAAGAAAAATGTAAACATAATTATAAATAACAATAACTATGTATAGCACTGGTGCTCATATAAATTACATGTGTGACAGAGGGTATACTGAAAATTATGTTTCTCTAATTATAATTGACTTTTCTGGCCTTAGATGGACTTTATATTTCAATGATAGTTGCATACATGAATGTATAATCTGTGACCTTGACAGGTCACAAACATACATGGTTAACTGGTCACTGCGACCTGTGAATATGTAATTAATGAGCATGTCTGACAAGCACTTCTTCTGTGGAAAGGATAAAAAACACCTATGTGGACGAATATGTTGTGTCTATTTAACAAAGGTTTGAATCCGACATTGTACAAATTACTTTCATCAGTATGTAAAGACACAAAAAAAAAATGTGTCAGGTCATAAAATTTAAACCCTAATACATGTGCCTTCCCTTTGGGTGTGTTTTTGGTTTGGTTGGATGCTGCTATAACTGTTACAGCAGCATCCAACCAAACCAAAAACTAATGCCAGCTGTCACATTAACTAGAATATAGACACTCATATTAAAAATTATATTTAAAAAACGATTTAGTCTGATGACTGTATCAGCATGTAACTCCATACATGTACTGCTGACAGAAATCACTTGACTACTGTTTGTTTTCATACAGTCATCCCTTCTCACATTTCAAATAACTGATATGTGTAATTATCTAATTACATCATGAATATATATTAAAAATATTATATAAAGCTGGATTTGAACCCTGTATCATCTGGGCTCAAAATAAGAAATCACTCTTCTTATACTCACTGCCACAGTCAGCTAGGTAGCAGGAGTGTTTCTTCTACTCACTACTGTTCAAAGTGCTGACTGCCATGTCTCTCCACTTAGTGTGTTTGCGCAGAGGAAAGTGAACTGATACAATTGTTCTAATTTTCTGAATGAAACAGACACCTGCATTTGCTCATCGCTTAACTATGCACAAATCGGGAAAGCAGTATGCATACATTTTTAAGCTTATACAATTTTCAACACAACACATCCAATATGAAGAAGTTATGAACACCATAGCATCTGTTAGCTGTGTCCACCACAGCCAATATGGATAACTACTTCTCAAGTTCATCTAGAGTCCTTAAATGTGTATCTCACATGTGCAAACACTTTGCCATTGATCACGCAAACTAACTGCTCGGCATTGTGCTATGGAAAGTGCTTATTTAGCATGTATTTCTTATGTTTACTACCTAGTTAGTTTTTATAGCATTAAAGTCTGTATAAAAACACACCCAAAGGGAAGGCACTTTTTAATGACTGAACACATATTTACATTGTTATCATGTGTTACCTGCACCCATGCACTTGAAACCTGGTATCTCAATACTTGTTCTGAAATATCAACTACACTACAGAAATAAATACCAAAAATGCTTTGTTGCATACCATGTAAATCTTTATACTGACAATACACATTCAGATTGTCTTATACTTGTACTAATGTGGGCAGCAATTATTCACAAATATGAACCCACAAATATGGTCACAAAATATATGTATGTCTGTATGTGGCAGTTTAAGTGTGTAATGTAAGCAGCATACTGGGAAACAGTGGAATTTATGTCTCATTTCTGCTACATTCATTCCTGACAGCTCTTTGCATCTAGTTTAAAAAGCTAGGATACCTGCATATTAGAAACACAGCAGGATATACTACATCCATACTTTGCAGACCACTCTCATAGCAGGATATGCTAACCAGATCATATAATGATGATGGCATCATTTATAAAGACCAGTCTGACAAGGCACATGCATGCTGCATAGGTGCTGCAGTCATTAAATACTGTGTTCTGTAGATGGGAACAAAATACTTACATGTGTGATAGATTAGCACAGCAGCCATATTATGTGTGTGTCTTTATGTAAGTGTAAGTGTGTGTGCATGGTCAGAGAAACACGAGTCTGTCACCTACTATCATCAGTCTGGAACCATGCAGAACTTTAATATCTTTTTTAAACACACCTTTATTGAATTATCACTTGTGACATAGGCAATTTTACATTTATATAAAAGTAATCAAACTGTATTTACAAGTTAAAATTAACAAACATTATGTTTCACATATATTGCTGTATATCATATAACCTAAGCAACATTGCATACATTATTCAATTCCTACCCCTTTGTTAAACAAGAAACATCTTTATTAAACCATCGCTTATGACATAAGCAATCATACATTTATAGAAATTAAAACAAATCACACTAGCACAATCCTAGTTGCAAGCATTTTACATCACAGACCATACTGATACACTCCCAGTTGAAAACATTATACATCACTTATAATCTACCCAATCATTTTCAGTCAAACATTAAATAGCTCATTTAAGTCCTGCCTTCTTTTGAACCTCATTCCTCCCCTGTATGTATTGTTCCAACAATTCCCATTTTTCCTATGTAGTTTGCTCCTATCCTTTTCTAAATATCTCAGTTTGAGTTATTTTATCTATGTTACTATATTCACTACTTGTAATATATTTGGTTTAGATTTTGATTTCCATTTTGTAATAATTGCTTTTTTGGCAGCCACCATAATTAGACATAGCAAGGCCTTACCATGCCTAGGCAATTCCAATTCTGTACCATAGGTCAGATAAATCATCTCCCTCATCAGACCAATCTGCTCACCCAGCAACTCTGACAGTGCATCCTACAGGGAATCCTTAAAGTCCACCAACCCACCACACTCCCAGAAAATATGTTCCCAAGTACCTCTTTCTTCCCTGTCACACCTCCAACATTTGCTGTCTGTCTGAGAAAAATTATCTGGAGTCTACTTGGAGTATAAAAATATCTATACAAACATTTTCAAGCAAAAATTCTAAATCTTCTAGATTTTGTTGCATATTTAGGAGGCATACATATATCCTCATATTGTTTCTTTGTGAATTGCTTATCCAATCTCTCTTCCCAATCCTTTCTAACCTACTCTGAGGATTCTTATAGTTATCATGCAGTATTTTATATGCTCCACTAATTATTCCTTTTTTAATGACAGCTTCTGTTCTAGATTCTACTAAAAACTCAACAAGTGCTGGTCTTTTGTTTAGGACCCCCTATTTCTTTCTCTTTGTCTATACTCTATCAATCCTTGATAGGGAAGACAATCTCTAACCTGCAGTCCAAATAAAATCCTGGTCTCTTCCTATTCTATTATCTTTTTCTCTCTTATTATTTGCTCCCAATACCTTGTTTGTACATGGCTTCCCATCCATCTCTCAAGCATCCAATGATGATGTCATCCACTACAGCACTTGCAATAAGTACTGTGTTCTCTAGCTGGTGTACTTAATTACGTAGGGGTTCTAATCTCACTGTGGCCAACTGATGTATGTATGTATATAAATTAAAATAATTTAATCCACAACAGACAACAAAAGGTGAGCACTTTCATGGACCAAGCCACTTCAGACGTCTGAAGAAGTGGCTTGGCCCACAAAAGCGCTCACCTTTTGTTGTCTGTTGTAGATTAAATTGTTTTAATTTATATATAGCCATGGCCTATTGCTTCCTTTGTTTTTATGTTATTGGACTGTTTTTTGGAAGTACAGCTTACCAGCATCACTTGTCTTCTGCTTTTCTTGATGTATGTATATGTATGTGTTTGCTTGTGTAGTCAGAAGAGCATAACAGTCCCATGGAGTGCACATATTTTGACACTTGTACAGGCCTACACATCCATTGCATACAGGCCTCCCAACGTCTTCTCTCAAACATTCAGTGATGATGTCATCCACTATAAATTGTCCAACAATATTGTAAAAGTCAGACTTGTGTTGTGGCACTTGCATTAAGTACTGTGGTTTGTAAATAGGTAGGGGTTACATTCTCACTGCAGTTAATTGGTGTGTGTGTGTGTGTGTGTGTGTGTGTGTGTGTGTGTGTGTGTGTGTGTGTGTGTGTGTGTGTGTATGTGTTTACTTGGTTAATATTTAAGAATTCAAGAGACCAGTTTACAGCAGCATGTGAGACATTGCTATTACCATCTTCTTCTGACCAGACATTGCTGATGTCATCTGATACGAAGTGTTGTCCGACATTATAAAAGCTAACCTTGTGCTGTGGCACTTGTGTTAACTACTGTGCTTTGTAAATAGTTAGGTAGGGGTAATATTCTCACTGTGGTCAATTGGTTTGTGTGTCTGTGATCACTTGGCTGACATTCAAGAGACCATTTTACACCAGCATGTGAGACACTGCTATTACCTTCTTCTTCTCATGAAACACTGCTGATATCATCTGCAATAAAGTATTGTAAGACACCATGAAAGGCAGACTTGTGCTGTGTTATGTAGTGTGTTCAGTAGATAGTGAGTTAGGGATTTTATTTTCACTGTAGTCAACTGGTTTATGTGTGTATTCAACAATTAGTATGTTGACAGTTTTACAATGGCATGTGAGTCCACAACAGAACATATCCTTGTTACATGCACTGATGATGTCTTTATCTATATCATGCACTCTGACAGCATTCAAGACAAACTTGTGCTGTGGCAGTAACATTAAGCACTGTTTTCTTTATCAAAATATATAGGGGTTCTAATCTGACAGGAGGAAAATTAGTGTGTATACATCCAAGTATTACTTTTGAGGAAATTTTACACAGAGATGTTACTCCACATCCTCATCAGACAATCCTGCCAACATGTTCTTCTCAGCATACAATGATGCTATCATACTCAATAAAGTGCAACGTGACAGTGTTAAAGTCAGACATATGTGGTGGTGCTAGATTTACACTGCAGTGCATTCATCTTCTAAACCTACACAGGTGTAATGTTCAAATCAGGCCCAGTCAACTGCTGTGTGTGTGTGGTTGTTGATGCATTTTGGTCATTAGATCATTATATGATCTTATGACTTGCTTTTCATTTCACTATGACTTAGGATAACCATTAATATAGTCCCATGCATCCACCACCCTCTTTTTTCCTCTGACCACATGACATCCATCCTGCAGCAGAGTGGATGATGTCCTCATGTTATACACACACACACACACACACACACACACACACACACACACACACACACACACACACACACACACACACACACCATCATGAAGCAAAGCCCTTCCATTAACCTCTCCAAGCCATCTCCAGACCACTGCATGTATGATTGCTAATACTGTCATGATGTAGTGCACATGTCCAGTATGGCAGTGGCAGTAAGTAATGCAATCCAGCAAATACACACATACACACAGTAGTCTTATTATCCTCCATCATATAGATATAGGGAGTTTGTTTTAAATGGTATAATAATGGCTAGGATTTTATGTAATGTTGGCCATTAGCATAATAATGTCCTGTGGACATCTGAACATTTAACATATCAGTGTTGCTGTCACTGACATGTGGTATGTTGAGGTGTGGATGTACAGTATGCCTACAAGAGGGTATTACAATCTGTGATTTGAGCTAATGTATTGATGGTCATTGCTGCCATTTCATTACATGCTCCTTATATAACAGCTGTAGTAATATGCCTCCTGACTGCTGTTGACATGGTATGCTACACCTTTATGCATATTGTAGGGTTATTAGGACATGTGTTGTTGTAGTGGGACAGACCAACCTTCTACAAAGTTCACATTCCACCATCACAATGACACTTGCAGTATAGCACAGGTGTGCATGTGTCTCCAAACAAACATTAAATGTATAAATTCATATTGATTACCTGGTCACATAAGTCTTGTTTCATACACATGTTTTTATGCTCTGATATGCACAACAATGTATCACATGTTTGGATTCAATTGCAACCTTGTAGAATTCATTGTATGTGCAGTTTTTGTTGCTTTTTGCATGGATTATTGAGGTAGTCAGCAGCACCATTGTGTGACTATTAGCAGTTGTGTCAGGAAATGTTCTGCACGAGCCACAAACAACTGATATGTAATGTGTCCCTATATGGTATCAGTCCACTCAAACACAGCTTTCCCATGAAACACATATAGGGATGTGTTGTACAATTGATGTAAGTACATGACATTGGTGCAGTTGTATGACATTGTGAATAATACTACTGTGTGGAATGGGATGTATGACCAAGGTTGTATTTGGATGCCACCAGACATATTCAATCAGAGAAAACAGACAATCTGTTAGCTGACAGTTTGTCTCACACATCACCACCCCCATCACCACTGGCCATCAGCCAATGTATACATACAAATATTACTCATTTTTTAATCTCAGGAAAGCTGCTCATCTGCGCGCTCTCTACAGCTAATAACACAGAATCAGTGGGCCCTGACAACATCACAGGTTGCGTATAGTGTGACTTAAAACCAGAGCTACCAGACACAGTTGGATCTGTACTTCAACACAGCTTCCAGACAGCCTATGTTCCCATAGAAGAGTGTACAGCAACATGCATCTGTCTGATGCATAGAGTTTTAGACCCATTGACTTTCCTCATCTGTGAAGTAGGCTAATGACTCATCATGGACCTTCTGTAAGAGGACACAGGTAATATCCCGACTGTGTACCAAACCCATGTTTGATTTGTTAAGGCTACATAATGTCTGTTACATCTGTTAGATGTCTTCAATAAGGTCACCAAGGACATGCATGATGACAATATTATCATCCTACACAACTTGACCTGGCCAAGGCATATGACACAAATCCAGTCAGGTATTACAGAGAAACTGTCTCAAGAGGCCATAAACAACTGCATCACCAAGTATTTAGACAACTAGATCACATATATGACAGATAAATACATTTAAATGTGTGAATTCACCTCTGTCTAGAGTCCAGTGACCAGTTCTGTACCTCAGTGCTCTGTGTATGTCCTTTCCTGTTTCTTATTTCAGTCCCAGACATTAAAACTAACTTACACATCCTTTGTCTTACCAGTTTTATGTAGGGCTGCAAATTGAGGACAATCATTGAATCCAAATGTAGTATTGGTATAATGCAGACAGTACAGTACAGAGTTGATTATCTGAACTTATTGGGACCTAAGGTAGTTCAGATAATCAAACATATAATTGAACCGGATAAAAAACTTCTAAAATCTTGTTTTTCTTGCATGCAGGGATTCACTTTTTAACCATTCAGTGATTCCAGTGGACAATAAAGAATATTTTTCACACATGAGCTGGCTACAAACTCAAAAAACATGATCAAGCAAATATGTATAATGTTTACATATTCAGACTTTATGATTTTTCTTACCCGAAAACTTTGGAAGGCTGGTTCGGATAACTGACATTTTGGATAATCATCATTTGGATAATCTACTCTCTGCTGTATTAATACACACAAAGGATTGCTGCCACAGCCATGGGGACAGAATAGATGAAGAAAAATCATGGGGGGATTAGTTCTGTTATGAAAGCAAATACACAAGGTAATCACAATATAGACAGCACACCCCTATGAACAGACCAATTGGTATGTAACCTGTGTACTTAGGTAGATGGTATTCAGAACATCTACTAGCATGTGCCCACAGTGCTGACTACTCCGTTGTATGTAGCACAACTCCTGAGTATGTATAGGACATCCACATCACCAGGCATTGTAGTTCCATTGTTCTCACCCCTCATCACACCAGTAACTGAGTAGAATGCATCCTTTTGCATGTAGCCCCAACACATCTTCCAGGGCTGAGTTACTCAAATGAACAATTTTTGCCACAGTGTGTTCAAATACATCTTATTGGCCATACAGAAGTATTCTTTTTGGTGCATAACCATTAGGGGTTGATGGTGCAGAACCCCCTTCAAGATGTTATACAAGATGCATGTGTGATACGTGTTCCTGTGATGCATAGGTTACATTTGTGAAAGTGTAGATTGTGGCATATATATGACATACAAACCTGTCAACTAGCCAGGATTACTCATAATTTCCAATACAGTTGCAGCAGTGTCCCCCCTAACACCTCCGACAGACTTTAATTTTTGAGGAAGGTATGCTTGATTCCCCTCATAGTTTACTGACAAATCATGACATTTGTCCAAGTGTGCTCTTGCAAAACCATTTCTAATCACTCACATTCACATATATTATGTCAATGACTTGTATTAATTGGTGGTATTATACCGATATTGTCCATAATTGTGCATGATTCTGTCTACTGTTGTCCATAAGCCTGTTTCTATGTGTCCCGCTTGACTGAGAACTATGCTGACATTACAGTCATATTCAGGCAACTCAATTTATTGTTTCACAATATGCAGCTACCCCCTATTGTATATACTGTCCTTGATAAATGTCCCTCCAGTGGTCATGTCAGGATGCTTATATCACAAAGAATCCTCTCCATTGATATGTTACCTTGTGTGACAGTCACATAATATACAGTAACTGTGTGATGATATGACTATTCCCACACAAGAGGTGTACACAGCATTATGTACTGTATCATGTATATGACTAGTGTTCATACTGCAGCTGTTGTGTCTTTGTGATGTATGTTCATTGACATGCCCTCATCTGCTTTACATTAACATGTTTTTCCTGTCCTCTTCCCCTGTATTCATTTCTACAGTTCATGTGTGTGTACCTTTTCAATATAAACACTTCCCCAGAATAGATATTGGTAGTCAATGTGGCTTTCTGCGCAATCCCACAGACCTAGTTTGCCTGTAAATAAATGGGTTTGCCTGTCTGCAGGTGTTCATGTTGCTTTACACAATTTCCTGGCTGGCAACACTGTTGCTGGCCACAAAACTATGTTTGTATTCATGTAAGCATGATGTATGGCATGCATATTTAATTAGTGGTGTTTCTCATCACGCTAGAGCGTAACTCCGTATAGGCAGTTTATTGACTCTCCAGGGAAGAGACAGGTATTTGGGAACATGTTTTTCTGGGAATGTAATGAGCTGGCAGATTTTAACAATTCCCTACAAAGTTCTTTGTCAGAAATGTTGAGGGCACAAATGATTGTAACTAAGGAAATTATTCTTTTGAAGTGAGATATAGGGTTTGAATTATATGGACATAGTAAGGCTTTGTTAAGTTTAATGCTACTGGCTGCCAAAACAGCAATTACTAGAAAATGGAAATCAAAATCTGAATCAGCTATAAGTGAAGTAATGAATATTGTAAAGGGGGTAAAAATAATTAGAAGTGGAATCTTTAGAAAAGGGAAGGAACAATTACATAGAAGTAAATGGAATTTGTATAAATAATATATGCAGAATAATGTTTAAGAGAAGGAGTAAAGTTTAAGGGAAGGCAGGATTTGAGCAATTTATGTAATGCTGACATGAATGGTAACTGTTAAAAGTGAAAGCATATAGGTATATTGCACGAAACTCATGAAAATGTGTACAATCATTTGTTTTCTTTTCTATAACTATATGTTTGCCTATGTCATAGTTTAAATGCTGTGAATTTAATAAAGATGTTTGATAGCAAAATTACATTTTGAATGATTTCTGGAACTGGAGATAGTGATCACCTTATAACTGAATTACTGCAGTCAAAATAAAATCTGACACTCTTTAAATAAGGGCAGACAATTTGCCCCATAAGGAAAGATCTGTGTATATTAATATCTGCATTAAATCTGGTAACATTCTAACTCTTATTTTCTTTTTAATTTTGATTTGTTATATTAGATTTATCTTTAAGCTGTATATGTAGATTGCTGTGCAATCGTTAACTGAATGTTGGTAAGCACTACAGCTGCTCAGTTCCCAAGTGCTTAAAAAACACTGTCTTGAAGAAAGGGACTCAAGTGATTTGTAGCTCAGGCAAGCTGTTTTTCCCATTCAGACTTCAATATGAGTTGAGGCAAGCAGCTGTGGGTAGGGAGTGAAAGGGGGAAGTTTATGCTTAGGGAGCAGGAGGGGTATTTTAAACTTTGAGAGTAGGAATGAGGAGTTAGATTTAAGGTGCAGGAGGTGATTTTTAGGCTTGGGGTATAATCAGGGAATTTAAGTTTAGGGAGGGTGTTTGGAATTTTAAGTTTAGAAAGTGATCAGAGATTTTCAGATTAGGGAGTGGTTGTGTGGATTTAGGGTAAGGGAGAGTGGGAGGACTCAGATTGGGGACTGGGTGGGAGTTTTAGGGCTTTAGTTTAGGTTATGGTAAGGCTATACAGTTGTATACATATGGTGGGGGAGGACTATGTATAAATAAGAGAGCAGGCTAGTTCGAGCAAGTGGCAGGGAGCAGGTGTGATGCAAACTACAAGCATGCATGCACATGTAAAAGACCCAAACTGTTGACAGCACTTTCATCAAAGGTATATAGGAAATGTTTAAAATACTTTTCAAAAGAGCTGGTATGAGTTACAGTGTTTTTGCATGTCTTAATTTTTTTCTGTATCCTTTTTGCCTCCATGCCTATTGACCAGAAATCCTTCCACAATGTGTCTTGAGACCATTCATTCTCCTGTACTGTGTATCCCTGGAATGAGAACAAAAGGGAGACCATCATCCAGGCAGCTGCGGAGGTGATTTGTGGATTTGACAGCACCCCATCAATCATGGCATTTAATTTAAAGCCCTGACCCTGTCCCTGGTGACTAATCTGAGTACCTGCATTACCATGGGGAAATCTAAACTCTCTGCTTATTGTTCATATCTCCACTAAGGGACTATAACAGATATCATCATTGACTTGGAATCACCATGCCCCCTATCTCAGCCTTGATCATTTCAGTGTTGTGCCAGCTTATGCTTGCATGGTGGTGATCAGCAGACCCTCCGCCCATGATAGGTGAGACAGCACTGGCTGTTCTCTCCATGCTTTCCACACCTGCCTCTTCTAGCACCTGATCTGCTAGTCAAACCTAGGTTATCTGAATCATAGTCAGGACTTTATCCCACTGTATAACAGAGCAAGCTAGTCTTAATTTACTTTATTTCTCATCATGAAAAAATATAATCATCGTCAAAATGTCCATTAATGTGTACCATATATGGAATTACTATCCTTGTGTTATTAAATAAATATTTTTCCTTTTGATAAAAGTGTAAGGATATAACTATCTCAGTGCAGCTGTTGTTGATATGCTCTGATGCATACAGGACATGCAAAAGGGAATATTTTGCAATACAGAGGAAAGATCAAGTTACTTAAATGATCAAGACAGTGTTATAGCCAAAATTACACAAAAACACATTTAATAAGGAAGCTATAGATGCAGAGGCAAAACAGATTTTGAGTAGCTGAAACCATTTGTTTCAAAAGTCTAGCTTATATGTAAATATTTAATGAAAAAGATAGAAAAGAAGCAAGAGAAAATAAAATGTAACAATTTTATTCACACACATGCATACACACAAACCTACCCCTCACACATACCACTCACATTACAAAGTATCTGCAAGACATTTCTTTTTGCTTTCATATAAATAAACATTAATTTCTGGAGTAGTAATGCCCTACAAAGTTTAGGAATCACCACTTATATCAGGCCGTTTCAAGTAAGAAGAGCAGTATACCGTAGCCATTATAATGATTCATGCTGTATTACAGTACTATCTGTGACTGGCTATGGAAGTCATTCTCAGATTCATGATAATTATTAAATATTTTAATACAGTTGTGCGTAATCTTATTCTAGATAAGGCAAACATAAGTTTTAATAAGTTCAGGCTCTTAGATGTGTTTTAGAGTTGCAAATCAGGTTATTAATTTTCATGTACTAAAGTCTACTGCAGGATTAGGCAACACTTATTTTTTATTTAGTTGGGGCGTTTATTTAATTTACTTGGATAAGCACAAAAGTAGAAAGTGATTCCAAAGAATTATTTAGACCACCAAGTATGTCTAGTTAACATAGCTTCTAGTGTTTCATCAAACAGTTTTGTTGATTCATCACTCATTTTCATCAGATTATTTTCTACATATTCTTTGCTTTCCAGATTCCAGACACAATTTCTTATTTTGAGCATTCTTTATTACCCACAATCGTTATTAGGTATATTAATGACTGACTGGCAAAACACGCATCATATAACATCACAGTTTCCAGAAGACAACTAGGATGCCTTGTGTCAGTTCACTATAGGACCTTTAATAAAGAAATTAAATGCTATAGATTTACAGTAATATTTTTCTGTACAAAAGCCCAGTCCATGCTGGCAGCAGTAGAAGTCATCATAAGATTTCATACAGCCAAGGAATGTGTTAAATCAGTTGCATACAGACGTACCGCACCTTTGCTATCATTATGTACTTGCATACTATTATGTTAGGGTTAGAGGCATGGGCAAGGTTAGGGTTAGAGTTATGGTTAGCATGCATTACTAATATGGGCAGGGGGCTTTGTCCTCCTGCTTATCTTAGTAATGTGTTGTATCTTTAAACCTGCTCTTAACCCTAACCATGCGGTTTGCTTGAAAGAAGCCCTTTCCATAACACTATCACTATACAAGGCAGCTCAGACACTCACTACACACAAACACACTTACTGCATTCATTTTCTTTTTACCCCAAATCACAGTTGAAAATAGTCAGAGAATAAGCTGACAAGCTTAGAGATAAGATATGCAGGCAAATGTATGAATTAATTTTATTTTGAGTAAGCCCCGGTTAATCCATCCTGTGAGTGCTATCCTGCAGCTCAATTAATCATCTGATCAGTCTTCTGGAGTCATAGTTGCCTCCCACTTTAGAAAGCACTGCAAATTGTGTAGATACTGACTAACAAATGTAACAGATAAATGTTAAACAGTACAGCAGGGAGTTCAAAACTTGGGGTGGCAGAGTGGGAAAAGTGAGGCAATAAACCTTGAGGGATGACCAACACAGTCAGCCCAGTACAGCTCTCTTCTGTTGTGTAAACCAAGTATGTGCTGGGAACATATTGCTTAATGAAAAAAAATCAAACCACCCCCGATAGCTGCCTTTGTGATAACACTTCTTGGCTGAATTTTGCCCTCAGTGATGAGGGAATGAGTAGGTCAAATAATAATAGGCAGGTAGTAGAGGCAAAGAGTGGCAAAAAGTAAAACAGTAAGGAAAACAAAACAAATGCATGTTACAGGAATCTTGGAAAAACAATCCAAGACTACTCGCAGTAGATTCAAGTTAGAATGTTGCAATACATGAAGAATAATTCCAAACATAGTCAAACATGTAGAAATAATAAACAATCATTTTTAAGAAAGCAGGTGTTGAAAAAAACTGAAAGAGAATTTAGTTTTTATTGTTGTTGTTATTAGTCAATCCATGTTAATATTGAGGATAAACATACAGAAAATGTAGGGCAAACCTATTCTTTATACCGTATGCAAGGTCTGAATATGAATAAAACTGAAATCTTCTATGGAGGACAAAAACTCAGAATGGGAGCATGTGAAGTTTAAATAAAGTCTTTCAGCTTTTCCCGATTAGGGATCGCCACAGCGGAACTCTGGTCTGCTAATGGTTGGCAGTGGATTTTATGGTGCCGAGTTGCCAGCCCGATGCCCAGCCTTCAAAGAAGGCATACCCATTCACGTACGCATCTACCTACCTGCATGTCTTTAAACATCATACGACCACGGGGAGGACATGCAGACTCCACACAGAAGGTGCTCCAGCCAAGAATCGAACTGGAGAACTTCTTGCTGTGAGGCAACAACGCTAACTGCTGCACCACCACGGCTGTAGCATGTGAAGTTTGAATGTGATATTGTAATCAGTGTTATTATAATAAGTAAATTGAAACTTGGAGAAGTGAGTGATTTTGTTTTGTAGCTGGTGAGTTTTTCATTGGAATGTTATGCAGGAGAATCTTCAAAAATTGCCAAATTTTCTGAAGTGAAACTCAGTGATAAGGTACAAGAGCAAACTTTACTTTTGATAACATAATGTACAAGATCAAGTGTGCTATTAAAAGCCATCAGTTAATACTTTTGGGAAATAAGACAACAAATTCTGAAATTCAGGCTGAGGAAAATGATGTGTTTGTATTGGCTGACAAAAAAAATGGCTACCATTCATAGAGATGCAGTGCACTTATCTGTAATGATTGCATTGCTAGTCAACAGTGCAAAATTTGAGGAAAAAGTAATTGACTATCCAGTATAGGATAGACAGCACTTCTGTACAGGCAGCTGCACTTCCTAGAATGTAAATGAGCAATGCAGAAACCATGTAAGGAGACACGTCCATGCTGTGAGTATTATACCAAGAAGAGCAAGTCAGTTGAGTTGACAGTGGTCATGTGACAGTGGTACTTTAAGGGATCTTGCAAGATTAGAAAATGTAAACTTACAGACCGATACATCCTAAAAAAGAAACATTGCATGTAGTAGTCAGGCGACATGTGAGAGAGCTTGGCATGGCAGGATGCTACAATGTGCCATAGAAAGCTATATATTCAGAGATATATTTAGCTGCATTGCTATGGTGTCCACATGTGTGTGTGTACCTATCAGATGCTTAAAAGGGATAGAAATGGTTGTACAGGAAGATAGGAAAAAGCAGAAGCCAGCAAGCCAAGGTTCACATACAAGGCCAATATATAGGAGTCCGTCTGATGAAGGGGAGGCCAGGCAACTTTTTTGTTGGGATACATCCCCCATTTCTAATTTATAGGGAGTGAAGGGAAAAGGGGAAGAGTGAAAGACAAAGCAGGGTGGGAACATTGTGTAGGATGGTATGAAAGGTCAGGCAGATATGTAGAAGAATAAAGGCAAACAAGATGTAGATGTGCAAACTCTAGGCTTAAGAGATGTGGTACAAATGGAAGCAAACAACCAAAATACAAATGGCGATGTGGAGTGTGACACAAGAGGAAGTGGTGCACATGGCTAGGGTTAGGGTGGAGTACAAGCAGCTGCATGCCACGTGTCATCCCAGCTAAGAGAGATATTTGGGATCCATCACCACATGATGAATCAGGGTTGAAGCCACCATTATAACAGGGTCCCCATCCAGATTATATATCTTCCCACTGCTGTCTCTACAGTAGTCTTCACCACATGCTCCCAATGTGGCTTGGTCACATTAGGCAATGTGCGTGGGCCTCCTGCTTTGGAAAGACATTCCCAGCCTGATCATCCTCAATCTCCCTGGCCTTTGACTTGGTAGGGCTGGGTTAAAGTGCAGCTGCCTATGAGTGAATCTGTCATTTGGACCTGCAGTAAGGAGAGGCAATAGAAAGTTTGCCATAATGGAACTGTCTTGACAATGGGCTGAAAATATTTAAAGCATATCACTGCAGTGTTGCATCCATAGGTGTGACAAGCCTCTCCTGACTCTTGCATAAGGTGGCACAGTTACTGTCATACTCTGTTCATATAGAAAGTAAAATAATAGATCAGTAAACTATTACTGATAACTCAGATGCTCACATTAATTATATGTATATTTCCTAAGCTGATCTTTACAAATAACTACCAATAGCAGTCACAAACAAAAAACAGTAAAAATAAAAAATGTAACACTATCCACTTATTGTATCATTTTGGAGTAAAGGTGCCCAAACCCCACTTCTCAGGCTTAGGTCTCATATGTCAGAAGCTATCATAACAATGCCTACGCCGTTCCCTCATCCTGATGATAGCTTCACAGTCATGTCATGTCATTCATCAGCCTATTTGAATTCTCCATCAAATGAGCCCAGTAGGCATTCCTGAACTTGTCATAAAGGTGATGCATTATAATCTTGTTGTCCTTCATGCACTATGCAGGTGCTTTCCAGTTTGTGCTAGCAGAAGCTGTTCATAGGTTCATAGGTAGGTACTAGGCTATCTGCCCAAAGGCATTTATAAGCTTAGCCAGAATGTGTTGGCTTTTGCCGCCCCCTTAGATTAGTTCCCTGTGCCTTTGTCCAGCAGAGCCATTGAAGTGATCCCTTGGGTAAATTTTCTGTTTTCTCATCCACTCGTCAAAGTTTCTCTTGAAGAGAGTTAGCGAGGAGCTCTGCCTAATGTAGATTGGAATCTTGTTCCAGAGCATGGGAAGTCTCTAGGACAGGAATCCATCCCTCCAGCACATCCTATTTATTGTTGTGGTGAGGTTTAGATCCCTGGAGCGTGTGGCTCGAGGGGATGTGGTTTTCTTTAGGTGGAGCATGTCCATCAATTCTGGGTTGGACATGGCCTTGTATGTCAAGCAGAGATCAGCTCTGAGTAGGCAGTATGTAACAACCGATTACAGCTGGAGTTTCTTCAGTCGAGCTGCATAGGGCATATGCTTGAGGCCAGTGATCCTCTTGGTGAGGTACTTCTATGGTCTTTCCAGTTGTTGCAGGTGTTTTGTAAGGTACATCCCAAATGGGGCATTGTACTCTATGATGGGCCTGATGAGTGATGCATAGAGGGGCCCAATGACCTCTTTTTATCTGGATGCAAACCCTTTTGTGATTAGATGGGCCACATAGAAGGATTTTCTAACCACTTTGGCAATGTGATTATCAAAGGAGAGGTTACTATCTACTTGAGTCCCCAGATCCCTTATTACATCTTCTGTATTTAGGGGGCTACCACCTATGTGGTAGTTTGTGGGTACTTTGTTTTTTCCAAAGGGATGACTATGCACTTTTTGGCATTTAGCTTGAGGCCATGGTTTTGACACCAGGTATCTGTCTCAGTGAGACCCTTTTGGAGGATGTCTGTGTCAGCCGGGGAGTCAGTTATAGCCCCTAGTTTGCAGTTGTCTGCAAACTTGGTCAGCCATGGTCCTCCTGTGCTTACCTGTACCTCTGAGAAGTATATGCCAAACAGGAGGGGTCCTAGGACTGAGCCCTGGGGAATGCCACTTGTAACCGGTTTAGAGTCAGACCTAGCTCCCACAACTCTCACCATGTGGGTTCTGTCCATGAGCCAGTTGGCAACCCATCTTGTGAAGTAGGGGTTTATGTTCAGGCTGGTAAGCTTGTCTATAATACCTGAGTGGGGAATGGTGTTGAAGGCCTTTGCAAGTTCTAGGTAGGCTGTGTGGACCACCATTCCATTGTCTATAGCCTTGGTAACTGTATCAAAGAAGTCCACCAGGTTTAGGAGGCATGATCTGCCCTTAACAAAGCCGAACTGGGTAGGGTCCAGTGTTTGGAGGTTTCCAATGTCTTTGTTAATGAGATCCATGATGATGCACTCCATAGCTTTGCAGACCAAGCTAGTCAGGCTTATAGGGCGATAGTTCCCAGGGTCTGTTGTGGCTCCACCTTTGTGGAGTGGAATAACCATTGCTGTGCACCCCTCTGTGGGCACATAGCCTGTGGAGAAGCTGAGTTTTAACAGTGTGTTTAGGTGAGGGGTTAGTTCATCTTTGAGCTCGTGTTGGACACAGCCTGGGAAACTATCCGGTCCCATTGATGCGGTGTTTTTTGCTTTGGAGAGGGCTGTTTTAACCTGAGTGTCTGTGATTTCAGGGGCACTACATTCTTTTGGTATAGTTATGGGCCCTTTTGGGGGTGAGAGGGGGGTGAGGTTTGCACTGAACCTGTCTGCCAGAATGTTGGCTATATCAGTCGGTTCAGTGTATTTTGTGCCATTCTGCACTAACTCTGAGCAGATGTGAGAATTGCCACTTATATTCTTGACATAGCTAAAGAATGCCTTGTGGTTATCTTTGGAGTCCATGGCAATTTTTCTTTTGAAGCTAGCCTTGGATGATTTTATGAGGGAATGTAGTTTCTTGCTGATACTAATCAGGGATGTCTTCCCTTCTTGGGATTTTATTCTTTTCTGTACTAGTTTCCTCCTTCTATTGTATAGCTTGTTTATGACAGGGGTCCACCAAACTGGTTTCCTTTTCTTGGAGGAGTGAGTCTTAGCTTTGTTTGGGATAGCACGATCCATACATTCTTGTAGGTGCCCGTAGAGTGCATTAGTAAAGGATTTTGCAGCTTGGACAGTGATATCCTTTAGCATGGCATGGTGGCTTTGAAACTTCCCACCTCGGTCTTAAGTAACGTGAAGTTGCTTTTGAAAAGTTTTTCACGGTGGTTTCTTTGACCGAGGGTGGTGGCAGAATGTGGATATCCAGAGTGATTAGTTTATGGTCAGATCTAACCAGTGAGGGATTGACTTCCTGTGTGGAACACCAGTTGCCCATGTTGGTGATGACCAGGACCAATATGTTGTCACCTCTGGTGGGGGTGTTGTCCAGTTGATCCAGGGCATTTGAGTTTATAAATTCTAGGAAATATTGGGCAAGGGAGTTTGTACTTGAGTAGTTCTCCCAGTTAATGTTTGGGTAACTGAAATCACCCAATATCAGGGTGTTTGGTAGGACCTTTATGTTTCCCAGTGTTTCCAGGAATGCAGAGTGGGGGTCCTGGGACATGGTGGGTGATCTGTAGCAAGCTATAATTTGAATAGCAGTTTTGCCCATTGCTAGTTCCACGTGGATGATCTCTGAAGCATCGTGCTGTGCCACTAACCTGGAGGTGTGGGTATCCTTGATGAATATGGATACTCCCCTGCCTTTTGTATTTCGGTCCAGGTTTTGTGGCCGAAGTGTATGGTATGAGTTGTAGCCTGGTAGTGCTGGGGTGCTCTCTGGAGCCTTAAACCAGATTTTTGTTACTGCACATATATCGATTTCCTCCATACTGAGGAGTGCCTTGAGTGCTTGCATTTTGAGGTTTAGACTACTGGCATTGAGTAGCATTGCCCTCAAGTTTTTGTTACTTGTGCTATTTACGGCAGTGGGTTTGTCTTTTGAGCCTTGCCTAAAAAAGGCACTATGGGGATGGCAAGAGCCTTGGCCAGTATTCAAAAGCCTAAGGGTGACAGGTGCAAACCATCTCTAGCGAAGCAGCATGGCTTCTCGAGCATGTCATTCCAGGCTGACAGACACTGGATCCCCTTTGAATGACACCAGAAGCTTAGCCAATTGTTGAAATTGATAATTTTTTCTCTATACCATGGTATCATTCTTGGTGAGGGCAGGATGCTACTCAGGGTCGGGGTCATACTGGCCTGGGCTACATGATCAGAGAGCTCCTCCATGTCTCTTTTCATGTAGTCCAGGGAGGTACGGCTCAGGTCATTCACACCAACATGGACAATGTCAGAGTCATATTTGTGCTTGTTCTGGAGTGACCTGAGTGCTTGTGTTATGTGGCGGATCCTTGCACCTGACAGGCAGCTAACAGTAACCTTCTCCTTGTTCAGTCTCGTGAGTGGGACGTCAGTGTGCCTGACTATAGAGTCACCTATTACTAGTGTATTGGGTATGTTATTTTGCCTTAAGGGCTGTGATTGTGTGGCACACTGATTTTGTGAAGTATGTCTTTCATAGTTTGTGTTGGGGGGTGGAGGTTGCTTGGATGTCTGCTTTGGAGGTCTCTGTTGCTTCTCTATATTTTTAATTAAAGACTCCGAATATGTTTTTGTGTATTTATGTGTGTTTTTTTGCCGGTGCTGGTTTCATAGGTTTGTGTGAGACTGGTGGTGTGATGCACATAATTCCCTTCTCCTCTTGACTGCCTGGTCCAGTCTTTGGTTGAGAGAGCTTAGCCTCCAGTTTGGCTGTATAATTGCATCTCTCGCATGTATTAGTGTTTGGTGGAAGGAGGAGAGGGTTGTCTGTGTACATGAGGCAATTGTAACATTGCCTCAAGATTCCCAGATTCACCAGTTGGACCAGAGAGTACACTTGAAACTGCCCTTTGGACATACCTGGATATGTACAGTGAACCGTTTTACTGATTGGCTGGTAAGGTCAAATAGAGAGCCTTGTCCTTCTCTACAGTATAGTGGGGGTCTAGTGCTAAAGTTTATTAGTGCTTGCTATGAGTTTTGAGCAAGTGCCGGTATGAGAAGTGAATGGTTTGAGTGCTTAAGTTGAAAGTTTGTCTAGTTCCAAGGGAAAAATTGAAGAGTAGAGTTTGTGGAGCCGGGAATAGTTTTACACTAGCTAACCGGCACTGCCCGGCTCGCAAAATGGCACAAATGCGGGTTTTATAGCAGGGAAATGAAAGAGATAGAAATTAGTCCAAAATGGCTAATAAACTACTAATTTCTGGGCTGAAACAACTCCTCCAAGGACAGATAGGCTGCTCAAAGCTCCCTCTCTCACAGTGAACAGAGAAACTTCCTTCTATCCAAGTAAGGTATGGGCAAACACAAAAACTTGTAACACAGCCCTGAATTCAGCACTAACCTGAAAACTGGAATATACTAGCATAGAAAGGCGGGAAAACAAGTATATATTTTTTGTTTTTTTCAGAAAATAAAGCAGATATTTTTTATTTTTTTATTTTATTTTATTTTACATTTGTTGACCGGGATAGTCCGATTGGATGCATGCCCATTTTCAGCGGAGGCCCAGGGAGAAAAGCTCCAAGGGTAAGCAGATACAGCATTACATAATACCAGCATTACATATTACAAACAGACTATTTACAGAGATTACATAAGTAAGCAAGTTAAACAAGTTCCACAGGTTAGAGTTAATCCTGAGCGCAAGTCAGGATTAAATTAAATTACACAGTAAACTGGTTAACAGATTTTTACACATTCTAGAGAGAGTTAGCCAGGCTTGATACATTGACATAGCCAGTTAAGTGACAAATGTTGTTTGAGTCTAGTTTTAAATTGACCTAAGGTGGAAAGTAAGGTAATATCAGCTGGAAGAGAGTTCCAGGATCTACTTGCAGAGTTTGCAAAGAGAGTCACCGGCTGTGTTATTAATTTTGCTAGTCTGAATTAGTAGTTTGTTAGAGGATCAAAGTGGTCTAGGATTGTTATAGGAGGTGATAACATTTTTAAGTGCAGGAGTATTGTCCGGATTATAGAGGATTTTATAGGCCATAATTAATTGGTTATACTGGATTAGGCTTGGTAGTTTAAGCCACCCAAGCTGATTTAGATTGATGCAATGATGTGTCCTAAAAGGCAGCCCAGTGGCAAACCTGGCAATGTGGTTGTAGCAAATTGAGAGTTTGTTAAGGACAGTCTTGTTTAAATTCGAGAGTAGAGGGGATGCATACAGAAGGGTTGAAAGAAGGTGAGAGCGAGCTATGGCAATTTTAGCTGGAGGAGTTAGGAAGGCTTTTATTCTGTAAAGTGACCCTAGTTTTTTATTGATGGTTTTGATAGTTTAGTTAACATGTAGGTCAAATTTTAGATTATTGTCTATGACGAAACCTAATAGTTTTGTAGAGGGGTCAGGGGAGATTATTGTGCCATCATGTGAATTTATGGTAAAGGTGAAAGTGTTAGACCTACGTGTTGGTGAAAATAACAGCATTTTAGTTTTTTTGGGATTTAGGATCAGATGACGTTCAGAAAGCCAGTTTTCTATTGTATTAAAGGTGGTCTGGGTAGCTGACCATAACTCTACTGGAGATGTGGCTGAGCAAATCAGAGTAGAGTCATCAGCCTATTGGATACAGCTGACTTTTGGGATGACAGTATAAAGGTCATTAATGAAGATGGAGATCAGCAAGGGCCCTAGTATAGAGCCTTTTGGTACTCCAAGGGTGTCAGGTAAAAGGTTAGAGAGTTTGTTCTGCCAGAGGACAGCCTGCTGTCGACCATTCAGGTAGGATTGAAACCATTGAAGGACTCTAGTATCTAGACAGAATGTTTGCAGGGTTTGGATTAAAAGTTGGTGATCAACCATATCGAATGCCTTGGAAAGATCCAAGAAGAGGGTTGTGGATATATAATTATTGTTGCGATTATGGTTTATGGTGTTGGTAAAGGCTAGGAGGGCTGAAGTAGTGCTGTGATGAGGACGGAAGCCATGCTGATACAATCAAAAAAACACTTTAAATGCACAGAAATGGCTATCACACTTGAGTGTGTAGCCTACAACAGTTAAACAGGTAATTTCAACACAAAAAACGACTTTGTTAAAGTGCAGGCAGTAAAATAAGTACAATATGTAGCTGAAACAAGCTTTTTAAATCACAGAACTCTAGAAAATCTGTGTTTTAGGCGGAATTGGCTAAATGCAGCAAGAAAATGCAGAACAATTATACTTAATCACTCCAAAGTCTCTCTTTTGTCTCTCTGCTGCTGTAGAACTCTGCAGGGCACCAGGCAGGAGCTTGCTGAGCTGTATGCTAGCACAAAAACCTTGGAAATGTGGGTTTTATAGCAGGGAAATTAAAGAGATAGAAATTAGCCCAAAATGGCCAATAAACTACTAATTTCTGGGCTGAAACCACTCCTCCAGGGACAGATAGGCTGCTCAAAGCTCCCTCTCTTACAGTGAACAGAGAAACTTCCTTCTTTCCAAGTAAGGTATGGGCAAATACAGAAACTTGTAACACAGCCCTGAATTCAGCACTAACCTGAAAACTGGACTATACTAGCTTAGAAAGGCGGGAAAACAAGTATTTTTTTTGTTTTTTCAGAAAATAAAGCAGATACAATCAAAAAAACACTTTAAATGCACAGAAATGGCTATCACACTTGAGTGTGTAGCCTACAACAGTTAAACAGGTAATTTAAACACAAAAACAACTTTGTTAAAGTGCAGGCAGTAAAATAAGTACAATATGTAGCTGAAACAAGCTTCTTAAATCACAAAAACTCTAGAAAACTGCGTTTTAGGCAGAATTAGCTAAAGGCAGCAAGGAAATGCAGAAAAATGATACTTAATCACTCCACAGTCTTTCTTTTGTCTCTCTGCTGCTGTAGAACTCTGCAGGAGCTTGCTGAGCTGCATACTCTGCTGAATCTCTTTGGAAAATGGCCTTGCTTTCACAAGTAACAAAACAGTAGCCTGTGAATCACAATCACAATGTGATTTTTAAATCAGTGGTATCACAAAATGTTAATTTTGAGTAGTGCAGTGCATATACTCCTTTAGATCTGCTGCATGACCCCATGGCCATGAGCTGATAGTTGTAAATATAACAGAAAGCTGTGCTTTAAGTTACAAATGCAAGACAGTAGATGCGCATACACACTGACCTAATTTTCCTACCTCTCATTCAAGTAGTTTTAGAGGCTCACTGTCACTTTTTGTAGCTCTGGAAAACTATACTGGACATTTAGGCAACGGTATTAGGAGGAGTACTATGTGAACCTATACACAACCTTAGGAAAACAAACAGTACTTTGAGAATGAGTGATAGGTTGTGCCTCCATCTATGTTATAAGGATGTTTACCCTTGCAGTGGAATTCACATTACAAATGGCTAGCAACAGGAATATGTGTACTTACCTAGTGTATATTGTATATAGATTGCACTGGCAACAAGGGAATCCACAATATTAAGACAACGTACGACTCGTACGACTCAAAAATGATGCAGAATGTAAGGAAACAAGTTGTAGGTGAATGGGGGAAAATATGTCCCTCTATTAGGTCAAGGTCACAAAAATACCCACACTTTACATACTGATAGGCAAGATGTTACAGCAAGGAATTACAGTAGAGCATGTGTACTTGAATATGGACCTTACACGATTAAAATTAAAGACATATTGAATAGGAACTGGAATATAATTCTTGTTGATAACAATGTAGTTAATATAGTTGGACACCATCCTTGTTTTATAAATAAAATGGGACCAAGTATTAAGAAATATTTGGAAATGGGCCCTATACATAGCAATCCTTCTTTGAAACATACTAGCAAATGTGGCAATTGTAATTGGTGTCACACTATAAATTTAAAAGAAGGTGTAAAATTAGACAATATTAATAGACCTAACATCAAGTTTCAACAGGGGAATTGTAGATCTAAATTTTTAGTATATTTAGCTTTGTGCGGTTTATGTTCGGCTTTCTATATTGGAAAGTCCGAAAGACAGTTAAACAAGCGTATCTATGATCATATGTATTGTATTAAAAAGAGAGATGAAAAGAACGCTTTATACAGACATATTAAGGTGGTTGGAGACAACCATTATTTTTTATTTTCTGTATTGGATATTATTAAGTTGGACCCAAGAGGGGGAAATTATAAAGGACATTTATCTTATAAGGAAATGTGGTGGCAATTATTTACTGATGCCTCCACCCCCCCTGGGTTGAACGACTTTATTTCCATCAAGCCGCTGCTTAATAATGCTTGATTAATAATTTGTAGGTTTTTATCCTAACTACTAGTAGCTAATAAGTGTAGGGAAATGATTCATGTTGAATTTTACATTTTATTTTTTAATGTTTAGATATACAAACAGTAATAATTTTATCTGCTATAGCTTTAAATTTGGCTACATTTTTGGCGCCAAATAATTAATTTAAATGGCAACTGTTTCATTCATTGAATTTAGTTCTGAAGAAGCCCGTATTGTTAATGGGTGAAAGCGCTTAACTCTCAGTATGTTGTCAGCCGTTTTTTACTTTTGTCTTCATTAAATGTTGGATTATTTTAAACGGTCTTCTTGAACTGTCATTTAATAACGGCAAGGTTGGAGTTTTGGCATCTCAAGACAGCATAGCGGTTGGCTTAAGCTTTATTTATTTGCTTGCTGGTTCAGTTGTTGTGTGAATGCCATTCATTGACCGTATTTGTGCATGATCTGAAATATACCTTTTGGACAATATGAAAAGAGACATTGTGGAGCTCTTAGACTATGCGTCCCAGGCTTGTATGTGCCTAGCAGTGAGCAGAATTTTACTTTCCTCAAAGATAATGCCACAATATGAACAAAACATGACTGACTTAAATAATTGGCTAAGTTTCTGGTGTCATTCCAAGGGAGTACAGTTTTTGTCAGCATGGGAGGATATGGTCAATCAGCATGGGAGGATATGGTCAACAGACCATGTTGGTGTTTCAAGAATGGTCTGCACTTGTCCCCCTAGACTTTCAAATATTGGCTAAAACCTTGTCTTCCTGTATAACACCTTTTTTAGGCAATGCCAAACTAACAAACCTTCTGGCATAGCAAAACCAATCCAAACGAATCTACAGGTGTTACTGCTCAAGTCAAGGAGCCTAAACAAGAAACTCCACTCCCGCCATTCTCTCATCACCCTGGAGAATATGGGCATCTGTGTTATTGAAACATGGTTTAAAGCTGTGGAGAATACTCTGGCAGTACAGGGATACAATGCCCTCCATACATTCAGACCATTTAATGCACAGGTAGGGAGAGGTGTAGATGTCTCAAGCTACATTAACAACAAACTCACCTCAAGACAAGTCAAAAAGGATGATGCATTTGAACTTCTCCATGTCCAGATTTCCATAGGCAAAGTCCCATATCATATCCTTGCAAGCTGTATGTCACCCTCAATGACTTAAGAAACCCATAACTCATACTTGGACATACTGGAGGCCCACGCTATTCAACCCAGTATCATTTTCATGGGTGTTCAACTAGCCCACTATAAACAGGGATACTTAAATGTCCACAACCTTATAGGCTGAGAGTTTTCTGGACTTCCTAAACACAAATACCTTGGACCACATAGTTGATACACCCACAAGGGATGCAGACATACTTGACCTGGCACTCGCAAAAATAGGAAACTGTTGTAACTCTCTTGTAAGAGTTGTCTCATTCATAATAAAAATCAGTTCTGTTATCCTGGCTAACCCTGTAGCATTAAGGCATAATTCTAAGGCAAACTTCCTTCTACTAAGTGATAACCTGTAAAAAATTTCAAGCACCCCCAAACTTTGACAACACAGCTGCCTATGCAGAATTGTTCACAGAAAATCTTACAATCATGTCAATAAATGTATGGAGACAGCTGTGCCTACTAGAAATAAGCCCATAATGAGCTCAAAAACAAACCACCCTTGTGGAATACAAGCATAAACAGGTTGTACAGCAAAAGAAAAAAATCATATCCAAGATTAAGAAGTGCTATACCGTGTATGATAAAAACAGTCACATTAATCTAAATAAATAACTAAGATGCAAATTAGGTCTACTAAAGCCACATTTAAGATAAATATAGCCTTCCAAGCAAGGAACAACTACAAGGTGTTTTTAGCTATGTACAAAACCTCAAAGGCAGCACACAGCAATGTGCAAACTGAGTGTAAATGGACCCATCTGCACAGAGCCAGAAGATATAGCAAATCAACTGGCTGACAAATTCAGCTCCAGTTTTGGCTCCCCTCTCTCTCAGCCACCAGCCATGAAATACCATCAAACAACCCCCACACCATCACTAGAAAGTAGGTCCTAGATGCACTCACTAAGGCCTAAAACAATGCATTGATGGGCCACAGTGATATCCCAGGATGCCTTCTAAATATCCTGAAACATGACTTATTGGGACCACTGGTGTCACTGTTTAACAATAACCTCCAGCCAGACTTTGTGCCACATGAATGGAAAACTGCAATGGCCATCCATCTGCACAAGGGCAGGCCATCAAAAGACTCCAGAAACTACACATCCATAAGTTTGACTGGTCTCATATGCAACATCAGGGAAAGAATTATTATGGAAATGATTAATAAAAGCATAGAAAATCTTCAAAAACAGTTTCCAGCCCAGTTTGGTTTCATCAAGAGCACACCATGCCTACTCAACCTCGTGGACTTCTTTGAGAAGGTCACCAAGGCAATGGATGATGGCAAAATGGTGCACACTGCAGTTTTGTGACCTGACTAAGGCATTTGGTACAATACAAAGGCAGACATTGTAAAAAAACTCATGTATATAGGAATAAACCCTTGTGTTATGTGCTGGATAGTCAAATGGTTTTCATATAGGACCCAGGAAGTTAAGATTGGGGAACCACCTACACTAACAGGCTGGTCACTAGTGAAGTCCCTTAGGGCTCTGTACTGGGTCCACTCCTTTTTGGCATTTACTTCTCGAAAGTCAAGTGCCAATGTCTGACTGACCAAGTTTTCAGGTGACTGCAAACTAAGAGTAGTCATAGAATCCTAGGGAGACACTAGCATCCTACAGGACTAAGGACTAATACCGACAAATGATTGGTGCCAAAGCAATGACTTAAAACTGAATGCCAAGAAATGTATAGCAGCACCCTTTGGGAAGTCAGCCACCCTAGGCATGTATCTCATCAATAACACACCCATAAGAGTATAACCAGCTGTCAGGGATTTGGGTACTTATATAGATAGTAACCTGTCTTTTGACCAACATGTGTCTAAGGCAGCAAGGAAATCATTCTATATTGCTCAACTTATAAGGAACAGCATGGCATCTAAGTACAAGGAAGTCATTGTTCCACTGTATTTGGCCCACATCAGGCTCATCGTTGAGTGCAATGCCCTCTTCAGCATGTACCTGACCAGGTATACACAACAACTGAAATGTCCATAGAGGTACCTCACAGAAAGAATACAGGCTGTTAACAGCATGTCCCATGCAAATCACCTCAAAGCCCTATATCTATACTCTGTTTCCTACAGACTGTTGAGAGACAATCTATGCCTGCATAAAAGGCATCATTTATCCCACTCTCATGGGCCTTTTACATATCTGCAAAATGAACAGCATCAGAATAACTTGATCTCAGCATTTAAACTTTGCTTGCAACATAAATAGGATACATTGGAGGGACATGTATGTGTCTCATTCAGTTCCCTTTCTCTGGAACAGGTTTCCCATCTATGTGAAGCATGAACTGTTTCCTAACCCTATTCAAGAGAAACCTGGAGCAGTGGATGGCAAACCAGAAATATACCCTGAGCCTAGCACCTACATCTCTAATAGACAGAGGTAGCCTGTAACTCTTGTCCTAGCTTACATATACCCCCTTAAAATAACCTCTAAGGTACATACAATGGTAATGCATGCCTGCACTTATAAAGGCCCCAGTGGCCATTTGTCTAATATGGTCTTCTTTCGGCTTTTCCTGGTTAGGGGTCACCACAACGGAACTCCGGTCCACTAATGATTGGCAGTGGATTTTCTATGGTGCCGAGTTGCCAGCTGGATGCCCAACCTTCAAAGAAGGCACACCCTTTCAAGCACGCACCTACCTGCATGTCTTTAGACATCATTCGACCATGGGGAGGACATGCAGACTCCACACAGAAGGTGCTCCAGCCGAGAATCGAACAGGAGAACCTCTTGCTGTGAGGCGACAATGCTAACCGCTGCACCACCGCAGCTATGGCCATTTGCCTAATATACACCTATGAATCTATGAACTTAAAAAGGGGATGGATCCTATGTGGAGTGCACATGTACCTATGTGTAGCAAGTGCACCTGAGGTATATAGATGGTAACAAAGGCATACAGGAACATATTAGGCAAATGATCATGGGGATCATAAGATCCCTAGTCACACACATATTTCAGCAGACAAACTTAAAAAAAAATGTCCCTATTTTCAAGCATTTAATAGTGCTCACTTCACAAATCAGGCAGGGCTGTATTTGATATCCTTGGTATAAATATGGGTCCATCCATTAATTAAAACTTGTCTTAATGGTTTTGTCTGACTTTAGTGGTAACTTAATCCATAGGCTTGGAATAAGCTGTGTTGAGAACCTATCTCTCCAGTGAGTCTTGTTTACTTGTTGATATTTAGGTCCTTAGTGCAGGTTTTTGTAGAGCCAATGGTTTTGTAATACAATAGGAGGTTAAATGGGACTGGGTCTTTCATGGCACAAAAAGTGAGACACGACTCACCTTGCAACAACCTGTAAGCTACTGAGTATGAGGAGTGTGGTCCTGATCAATCAGGAAAGTTGAAGGATTTAAGACATTTTATTTTCTTGGTTAGAAATCTCTGGAGCCTTTCCAGTTGAGCGATATGCTTGGATTTGGACATAACAAATGGGGCATTGAATTCAGTGATGGATCTGATAAGGGAAAAGTACAATGTTAGTAGGATGACTTCTTTGGATCTTGAAGACATTTCCTTGTAAATTGACTGGCAATATGGAAGGATATCCTGACTGGTAGAATTCATGATGATCAAATGAGAGAAAGCTATCCACATATGTACCATTGTCTCTTATGATTTTATCTGTCTGAAGAGGAATACCATTTATAAAATATGAGGTGGAGAACAAGATTTCTGCCAAACACTATTAGGCTGCACTTTTTTTTTCATTTTGTTTGAGACAGTTTTGGGTACACCATGTATGTGCACATTCTAGCTCTTGCTGGAGCTGTTTTGTATCAGTGGATGTGCAGATAAATGTACCCAGTTTGCAGTCATCAGCAAACTTGGTCAACCACACATCTGGGATATTAGCTTAGATGTTTGCAGAATAAATGCCAAACTAAAGAGTATCTAAAACTGATCTCTGTGAGCAGATAAACATGCCCACTTTGCAGTCATCAGCAAACTTGGCCAACCACACTTCTGGGATATTAGCATGGATGTAGGCAAAATAAATGCCAAACTAAAGAAAGCCCCAAACTGATCCATGTTGCACTAGTTACAAATTTATATTCAGAGAGGGAGTTAGCAATTTTAACAAGTTGGGATCTGTTGAATAGTCAATTTGCAATGCAGTGGGCAGTGTGGGAGTTTACACTAAGCTTGTCAATTTTTCAATAATACCAGCATGGATGATAGTGTCAAAAGCCTTGATCAGGTCAAGATAAGCAGTGTTTACAAAATGACCACTACCAACAGTCCATGTAAACTTATTTCACTACATGAGTTGTATGACATACCCCCATATCTTCCTGCAAATTTAGTATTGTATATCTAGGGTATGCCTTTTTCTGCACCTGTCAACCTATGGTGGAAGACAGAGGCCAGACAATTTCAACGCTGCCGAGAATGATACATGAGTGGTACCTGCTGGGGAGGGTGGGTGATGACTAACCTTTATAGTACTAATTGTGGCAGACACTGGATCATGATAAACATTTTATGTGAGGGTCACCATTACACAATACAGCAGTGTTGTCACCATCTTACTGACATGCTACACCATGTAAAGGCAAAGGCATAATCCATAGTAACTGAGAGGACAGCCACAGAATGGTGCCACCAGGGAGCAGCAGACTGATGTAGGCAGAAGAATTGTTGATTTCCCTGCTGGGCTTATTGATTCTAGGATCACTCCTGGAGGAATGGACACTGGGTTGAGGGTGGACCCATCATCATGCATCTTACTGGATGGTGCAGCAGGTTAGCACCATGTACACCAGTAATGCACATAGTGACTACAGGCTGACCAAAGCATATGTTCCCTGTTTTGTTATAGCAACATCAGGTATCTAGTCACATCAGGATGAATACAGAGGTTGTTTAGGATTGTATAGTACATCTTGTATAGGTGCTCAGCATGCATGGCACAGGGGCATGCTTTGTGCACAGGTACTCATGTTCATTCTGGTGTGTCTTTTGTTGCGTGTTCATAGGGCAGACCACTGCTATGGTCACACCTGTAAAGGATGAGGCAGGAGGCAGGACAACAGGCTGATGCTGTCACTTCTGCATGGACTAATGATGATAAGTCACAGACCAGTGACACAGTGCCATTGTCAATATCCATCATGGGTGAGCATCTCCTTCTCTACAGGCTAAGGATTAGGCATTGTCCACAGCAGAACCTGTGGCTGTTCAGTCTTTGTGCTCACCTCCACAGTGAGAGATTGGTCCACCAAGGCTTCAACCACCAGTGATTCTCCCCCTATGGCTGCTGCAGCAGATGGGTGCACTGCATCAGAGGTAGGTATACTCACCAATTCACAGCCTCACAGGGTGCTTGATTTGTCACATGTCACAACTGGCACTTGTTATGTCGCCAGCACTCAGAATCAACCAACAGATGTGCTGCATTATTTTACAGACACACTTTGCTGCAACCCAGTCCAACACAGAACTGATTGCTGTGCTGCCTGACATCTGTGATAACAGAATACAGAGTCTGATGATGTCTGTGGCAGCACATACTGCTTCCCTCTCTACCTCCATGCAAAATATTTCGAATGGCATCACTACTGTCCACACTGACAGTGTTGTCTGAGGTCAGGGTAAACTATTTATGAAGGATGGCTATGTAGGAAGGGGCCATCATGGGATATATAGCCTCAGCAACACTTGGATGCATTCAACATTGTGCCACCCATTTTTTGTGGGTGGCCACGACGTTTGACCTCCATTAGCAGGACACCTCATGAGCAGATTTCATTCAGATCAAAGTCCAATAGTCATATACCATCCCCATCGGGAAGAGCAAGTTACACTACAAAAAGCCATCATAGTGGCAGCAAATGATGGTCACATAATAATTATCCCATCCTATTGCGAGAAAATTTGTCTATGACAAGGAATACCCATCACCTTGAGACTCCCATCTTCACGTCAAGTTATGATCTCATAGTGACACCCGCTGTTGTAGGAGGAAGGTGACTATTGCACACAATAGCAGTTGGCTTGAGAACTAGTGTCCACCTCCTGTGGTATTACCCTTCCATCTTACGTATGTAAACAGACATGTGTCATTGTGTCCATAGCCATCTGTCCACATGATCATGCCTATGACCCACTCCACCTTCCCTCATATGCAATAAAGTATCTAAGGTCTGATACACAGTGTGGTCCAGCCATGCACTGACCATTATAGCCTAATACTAACACTGTATGCATCATGCTGCTGGCTAAACATATGCTCAATGTGTTTGTATGTGCATACATTGTAGTACAACCACATCAGCATTATATAGGGATAGCTTCATTGTAGCCTGACATGCCTACACTCCTGTCATTGATAATCAGAATGAGATTGACCTTCTACATCTTTATATCCAACATGGAAAACCACTGTCACCACTGTAATGCAAGTTGAAGGCATGGCAGAGGAAATACTAATGAGCAACGTAATAATCAAGCAGACCAAACAGAAGTAAGAATGATGGAAAAGCAAGAAGGAATGAACAGACATGATAGAAAACTCCAGCAGTTTACAAGTGAATCGAATTACTAATGAACACAAACACAGTATGAAACTGTACAATATACAGACTGTTTCTTAATCAGTATTTTCAATGCCAGCAACAACAGCAAGGAAGGAATGGAGGGAGAAATGAGAAATGAGGTGGGTATGGACATTTCGATAAGAGGTATAGAATTTAAAAAGTTATTTTTTCTACTTCATTAACATAATTACACACTTGAGTGATGTGTTGGGTGACACATGATAATGATAAGAGCACTTTCCTAAATATATCATTGTGTACCCTGAATGATCCTGTTATAATTGTTCTTAATTTTTTTAATTTAAAGTATATACTATTACATTCATCACAGTTACATGTCATAGGTTATTAGTCTTTCAGTCAAGAGGACTATTGAGGAATCTAGCCCAAATTCCCAGGTGCCCTAAAGCACTGTCTGGTTAAGAGACTTACTCAAGGGATATTTTTGTTTAATTAGAAATGTACACTTAATACATTATTTTAAGAATGAAGTGTATGTAAACAAATCTGATGTCATTGCAAATTAATCTATTGATTTGAATTACTTTGTTGCACATTATTTTACTTAATGTTTTCACTGCAGTGATATTGCTAATGCATTTTTTATTTGAAAAGTGCACCCAATAAAAGTGATTTTATAACCCCCTTCACAAATGAAGTACTTGAGAATTTTGCTAATGTGTTAAGTTGCAATGTTCACAAACTTTATAATGATTATAGGAGAAGTAAAGATCATGCTAATATAACAAAAGAATGGTTGTTTCTAAAAATGAGCTCTTATTATAAACTCCTCAGATAACAGTAAAAATGTTTTGATCAATGTGTCTTAGTATTTACTTATGTATTTTGATTTATTAGGAGATAAACGTACATATGCTACTTTGAATAAATATTGAAACTTATGAAAAAGCTAAAGTAGATTTGATAAAACTTATAGAAAAACGTGAGGTAAGGCTACTTTAATTCATGTTCAATAAGTGGAAGAGCGATAGCAGAGAACAGTACAATACATAACCTTTTGTTGTCTATTAAAACTACATAAAAGCATGGAAAACCCATGGCTGGCTTATAGTCTCCAGCTGTCAAGGCTTTTGAGATACTAAAGACTTACCAGAAAAAAAAAATAAACTATGTACGTATGACTGATATAACACGTTTGTTGGAAGTGGATGTTAATAATGTTTATATGTCCATAAGGCACATACATTGAGGCAATTTATTTCCTTTTGAACGAAACTCCAGCATTTAACTAAATAGTGGATTTGATATATTTTTGCCTGTCTTTTTTATGTTTGAAGTCTTGTATAGACAAAAGATAGGTACGGCAATCCTTTTGCACCATCATATGCCAGTTTAGTGGCTGGATTATTTGAACTTGAGACTATTTATGAAAATGATGTTTTAAGGAATCATGGGGTTAAATGCTACAGGTAAATAGATGATTTTGCTTTTATTTATATATGTAACAGGGGCTCCTATCCAGTTGTGCAGTTTATGGAGGACATATAATAATAGGTTAGTTTGTCTTTTAGTAAGGCATTCATGAAACTGAAATAAATCTTTAGGGAATTGGGAGAAAAGACCAGGACATAGTTGTATAAAAAATTAATAACTGTTAGCCTCCTGTCTGTAGTAAGTAATGGTTCATAGGTTCAAAGGTAGGTACTAGGCTATCGGCCCTAGGCCCTATACAAGCCTAGCCAAAAAGGTACCCTGGCTTTCGCCACCCAAGAAAATTATTTTCCTGTGCCCCTGTCGAGAAGAGCCACAGAGGTGATCCATGGGGTGAATTTCCTATTTCCCATCCAATCATTAAGATTTTTTTGAAGAGTGCTAATGAGGAGCTTTGTTTGATATAGATAGGTAGTTTGTTCCAGAGTGTGGGAAGTCTCTGGGAAAGGATTCTATCCCTCCAGCATGTTCTGTTTATTGTGGTGACAAGGTTTAGGTCCCTAGACCGTGTAGCTCGGAGGGATTGGGATTTCTTTAAGTGGAGCATGCCTACAGCTCTTGGTTTGACATAGCTTTGTATGTTAGGCAGAGATTGCCTCTGAGTAGGTGATATGTGATGGAGTAAAGCTGGAGTTATTTGAGACGGTCTGCGTAGGGCATCTGTTTGAGGCCAGTAATCCTCTTTGTGAGGTATTTCTGCGGCCTTTCCAGTTGTTGTAGATGTCTTGTGAGGTACATATCAAAAGGGGCACTGTACTCTATAATGGGTCTAATGAGTGATGTGTAGAGGGGAACAGTGTCCTCTTTTTTTCCTAGATGAGAAACCTTTTTTTGATGAGGTGGGCCATGTAGAAGGATTTCCTGACTACTGTGGCAATGTGATTATCAAAGGAGAGACTACTGCCCACCTGTGTCCCAAGGTCTCTTATCACACTTTTGGTGTTAAGTAGACTACCACCTATGTGGTAGCTCATGGGTACAGAGTTTTTACCAAAGGGGATAACAATGCACTTTTTGGCATTGAGCTTGAGGCCATGGCTTTGACACCAGGCATCTGTCTCAGTGAGGCCCTTTTGTAGGATGTCCACATCATTAGAGTTTCAATTATGTCTCCTAGTTTGCAGTCATCTGTGAACTTCATTATCCAAAGCCCTTCTGTGTTAGCCTGTACTTCAGAAAAGTAGATGCCAAATAGGAGAGGACCCAGGACTGAACCCAATGGTACTCCACTTGTCACTGGTCTGAAGTCAGATTTGGAGTCTGCTACTTTCACATTGTGGGTTCTGCAGTGAGCCAGTTGGCAACCCACCTTGTGACATAGGGATTTATACCTAGTTTATGGTCCTCCCCATTTAATAATGGGAAAGGGGAACTCGTGTGTAGCAGAGCATGTAGCATGTGCTAAATGTTTTTGGAAGAGGCATATACTGTTATGAAAATCTTATCTCTAGAGGGTGTGATTATGACAATGTGGCACAAGGTTTTAAGAAAATTGGCTTATTGGAATGAAAAAAAAGCATTTATCATTTCCCAAGCATTTTATTAAGAACACAATTCTGAGTGTGATGGGAATATGTAGAAAAGAAGTGCACATTTTGTAAGTGAGTATAATTTTTTCATGCGAACTGGTGAAGTAGGTAGATAGAGACAGTTTTGATGAGAACAGAGGTAAACCATGGAGGGGTGGCATTCCTCTGTGGTAACTGCAATAATATAGAATTTCAATGAGACTGCTGGTATTAGGTTTGAGCTACAAGTAAAATATGAGTGCAGTAACGTAGTAGCTCCTTATACCCTGAAATAATGCTGTAACTTATATTGTAGAGGTGAAACAATAGGAAAAGAAAATTTAGGTTGTAAAACATATAGGGCTTTTCTGGGATATTAAGTATGTTAAGGAAGAAATTAATGTGTCACTACATTTTTAAAAATATGAATGGGAATACTTTTATTACTTTTAAAGCCACTGTTTTGGAAGAATTAACAATGGTCGTGAGGGAGGGGTCCAAAGCTGAAGGATTTGCTTTGAAAAAAGGGGTGTTTGTATACATTGAAGTATAATACTTTAAAGTCATTGGCATCACATAGTGAGATAATTGGGGATAGTTATTGGGCCAGCAGGGTACCTCTATTTGATTAATTGTGATCAAATGTATATTGGTAATTTTGTAACTGCTTTTATTATATGAAGTTTGATTTTTTTATTCTTCATTGATTGTGACATGCTAAAGCAGCTGGGCCATGCAATATGATAAAGTATTTTAATTCTTGGAGCCATTTAGTTCATAGTATACTTGTTTATTCTTAATATGCATAGTATATATTGAATATACCAATGGTGCTGATCATCAGGCCACTATATGGTATTTACAGACCCTGAAAGCTGTATCATAGAATATCAGCTTCTAGTTTTTGTACCATTGGTCAGGGTATTGCAAAAGCAGTACAAGGTAACCACATAAAGTTTGTTGCAGTGATACAGATTAGTCTCAGTACCCTACTCACAGCAAGAACTGGATGTACAGTGACACTGCACACAACATAATTGCCCTATCTACAGTACATAATGACCATCTCACAGAGGGGTACAAGCATGGTGTTCTGTGTTAATTGTACTAGATAATGCCAGCTGTTATACATGTTGCACATGAAGGAGACAGTATCATATTTGAAGCAGGGATCCTTGCCTTTGCTTGGAGCTACCTAAATAGACCTATTGGTACCAACCTTGTATTTTTGTTGTAGACCCTGCATTTACATATCTTTCTCACAGTACATTGTGAAGTTGCATACCCTCTAACTTGCCTTGCTTGTCCTGCAACATTTTTTAATATGCTATCACATTCACTGTTCCATATAAATGTTTCACTTTGCCCTTTATTTCTACAATGCTCATGTTTTCTCCTTCTTTCAGTAACTTATTTCCCACATTTTTATTTCTGTATTTAAGTCTCCTTTTTTCCCCTCACATAGGTTCATGGATTCATAGGTAGGTACTAGGCTATTGGCCCTAGGGCCTATATAAGCCTAGCCAAAAAATGTACCCTGGCTTTCGCCACCCAGGAAAATTATTTTCCTGTGCCCCTGTCGAGCAGAGCCACAGAAGTGATCCCTGGGGTGAATTTCCCATTTCCCATTGCGCACCTAGCCTTATCATGCAGTCCAGATTGCAACTTCCTTTAGTCCTGACATTTTGTACCTTTTGGTGAAATCCAACAATTTCTAGTCTAACTGCCATATTGTCTGAAGACTGGTATCTTTTACATTACCTTATTGACAGCCCCAGCCTTGACCATACCCTGATGTCCATGTCAACAACCCACACCTTTTGACTTGCTGCACATTAAGATTTCATATCTGCATATTGCAAACGTTCTGTGATTTTGTCACTTGTTGACATATCTGTATGCAGTGATATAATAATTCTAAAACCTACATTTGATCATAGACTGTTGGTGCACTGCACATTCAGCCAACAATCAACTCGTATATCTCAGTTATCAACAAATCATGTCTCTTGACTCAATGAGTTCATCATTCACAGATTTGTAACAAGCCTGGCTGTCTCAGAGATGGGCATCAGTCATTGGACTTTCACTGACATGACTGAGCCCACAAAGCACAAGTTAGAATATAACGGATTTTAATTAATACTACAATAATAAAGCTTGAAATACAGCAAATAGTGATTGCTGGCAGTAATCAGAATTAGGTAACATAGGAGAGAAACAGGTAAATCACTTGTGAATTTTATACAGAGATGTAGGAGGATAGAAAATGGGAATTTGTAACAGAGTTTATATTATATTATATTAGGCAGAAACTGACAGCGGTAGGTGACTGGAAAGTGAGGTGAGACGGAAGCAGCTAAGGTAAGGTAGATGTGAATAAGCAAATATTTATGCTATAGAAAAAAACTAAGTGAGAGTACACAGAGACTGTGGAGTGAGCGAACAAGAGAGACAGAGTGAGAGGGGAAACATGAAATGTTCATAGGTTTGATTATCAAGATTATAACTTACTGACCTTCAAAAAGCTTGATTGCAATAAAATTATGCTCATATTTTTCTACTTCACACATGCATATCAAGATTATTTCTGAAAATGTTAATTACTGACTTCTGAAGATGATTTGATAACCTTGGGTATTGCAAAATATATCTGTCACATCTTTCTATTACTGATAGTCTTTTAGTATTAGGCACCCCAGTTTGGTGCTAGTTCCTTATATGTATTTCCAAGGCATAGACTTTATAATAAAACTTGATCAGACATTGTCTTAGAGACCAGACACAAGCCTCATCTTGGTCATCTATAAAAAACAATATAATGAGAACCTGAATCCTTTTTGAATACTTCAAGTTTTCCAGTCATATAACTTTTTTTGGTAAGAAATCATTGTCCCTTTTGAATTGGCTTAGGATGCTTTAGGAGGCTTTTTTGCAGACTATAAGTATCATATTTGATAATTGTTCATATCAGTGAGGTATAAAATGGTGCAATCATTTCCTTGGAATAACTAGCCATGCCATTTAAAATTATGTATGCTACAGAACACGCTTTTCTAATTTTGGCAATTACATGCTACTCAAAGGTTCAAACTGTTTTCTTCCACTGCCTCTAGATATTTAATAATAGTGTCATTTTTTACGATTTGACTATTTATTTTATAATGATTTTTGATGTTCATTTTGCTAAGGCTAATGATTCTGTGTTTACTGACATTAAAATTTAAGGTCATTACAACTGCATTAGGTGAATATTTTTTCTAGACCATCAAGGGGAACTTTAGCATCTTGTATTTTGCAACAACAGCATATCTATTATCCACTGATAAAATAATAGTCCAAAAAGAGTGACCTAGTATGAGTCCTATAGGATACCCTTAGTAAATCCTGTTGCTACAGACAGGTAACCCACACCCTGACTTGTTCCATCCTTTTACTTAACCACTGTTTCATCCATTGAATTATATATAGGTTGACAATGAAAGCTTTTAATTCATAGGTTCATAGATTGGTACTAGGCTATCAGCCCTAGGGCCTATACAAGCCTAACCATAACAATTCCCTGGCTATTTCTTCCCACACTGTTTACTTCTCTGGACCCCTGACTAGGAGGGCAACTGATGTGATCCCCGGGGTGAATTTCCTTTCTCCCATCCAATCATCAAGGTTCCTTTAGAAGAGGGCCAAAGAGGCGCTCTGCTTGACATGTATGGGCAGTCTATTCCAGAGTCTGGGGAGTCTCTGGGTCAGGAACCTATCCCTCTAGCATGTTTTGTTTATTGTGATGACAAGATTTAGATCCCTGGAGCATGTGGCTCCGAGGGATTGGGATTTCTTTAAGTGTAGCATGTCCAACAGCTCTGGGTTTGACATGGCCTTGTATGCTAAGCAGAGATCGCCTCAGAGTAGATGATATGTGACAGACTGTAGCTGGATTTTTTTAAGGTGGTCAGCATAGGGCATCTGCTTTAGGCCTGTGATTCTTTTAGTGAGGTATTTCTTCGGCCTTTCCAGTTGTTGCAGATGTCTTGAGAGGTACATACCAAACAGGTCGTTGTATTCTATAATGGGTCTAATAAGGGATGAGTACAGTGGGACAATGACCTCCTTTTTTCTGGATGAAAAGCCCTTAGTGATGAGGTGTGCCACACAGAAGGATTTCCTGACTGTTGTGGCAATGTGGTTATTGAAGGTGAGACCACTGTCCACCTGTGTCCCTAAGTTTCTTATCACACTTTCGGTGTTTAGTGTACTGCCACCTATGTGATAATTCATGGGTACATGTTTTTTCCCAAAGGGGATAACTATACATTTCTTGGCATTGAGCTTGAGCCCATGGCTCTGGCACCAAGCATCTGTTTCTGTAAGGCCCTTTTGTGGAGTATCCACATCATTTGGGGATTCAATAATGGCTCCCAGTTTGCAGTCATCTGCATACTTTGTTAGCCAGAGTCTCTTAGTGTTGGCCTGTACTTCAGAGAAGTAGATGCCAAACAAGAGAGGTCTCAGGACTAAACCCTGAGGTACTCCACTTGTCACTTGTCTGGAGCTGGATTTGGAGTCAGCTACTTTTACAGTGTGGGTTCTGTCAGTAAGCCAGTTGGCAACCCATCGAGTGACGTAGGGATTAATGCCCAGTTTAGTAAGTTTATCTTTGATTCCAGAGTGGGGGATGGTGTCAAAGGCCTTGGCGAGGTCCATATAGACTGTGTGGACTACCTTACCCTCATCCACAGCTCTGGAGACTGATTCGAAGAAGTCAGTAAGGTTCAGGAGACAAGATCGGCCCTTTACAAACCCAAACTGGGTGGGGTCCAGTGTTTTAAGGTTGCCAATGTCTTTGTTTATAAGTTCCATGATAATATTTTCCATGGCCTTGCAGATCAGACTCGTCAGACTGATGGGGCGGTAGTTCCCGGGATCCAAGCTGGATCCCCCCTTGTGGAGTGGGATAACTGTAGCTGTGCGCCACTCAGTAGGCATGAAGCCTGAGGTGAGGGTATGATTAAACATGACACTTAGGTGAGGTGCCAGTTCATTTTGTAGTTCATGTAGTACACAGCCCAGGATGTCATCTGGTCCCATGGATGCTGTATTCTTAGCTTTGGAGAGTGTGTTTTTTACCTGTGTGGCCGTTATTACCGGAATTTGGCAATCTTCCAGTATTGAGATGGGCCATTTAGGGGGTGAGAGGGGGGTGAAGTTGGCACTGAATCGATCTGCCAGGATATTGGCAATATCCTTGGGATCAGTATATTTAATGCCATTCTGTTGTAGCTCAGAGCAGATCTGAGCATTGTCATTTAGATTCTTGACATAGTTATAGAATGCCTTGTGGTTGTCTTTGGAATCTTTGGCAATTTTATTTTCGTATCTAGCTTTGGAGGATTTTATGAGGGATCTCAGCTTCTTACTGAGGCTGGTAAGGGAGTTTTTTTGCATCCTGGGATTTTCCTCTTTTCTGCAACAGTTTTTTCCTTTTGTTGTAAAGTTTGTTTATGGCAGGGGACCACCAGATTGGCTTCCTTTTTTTGGAGGACAGCATCTTGGTTGTATTTGGGATGGCACAATTCATGCATGAGTGGATGTGCTTGTACAGTGCCTTAGTGTAGGACTCAGCAGTTGAACTTTCAGTTCCCATCTGCATGGGTGTCATGAAGTTTGTAACTTCTGACCTGAGTAGCATGAAGTTGGCCTTGGAGAAGTTTTTTATGGAGGTTTCCTTACTGGGGGTGGGGGTGGGATGTTGCTGTTAAGGGTGATTAGCTTATGATCTGACCTGACCAATGAGGGGGTGACCATAGGTCTGGAGCATTGATTTCCCATGTTGGTAATGACCAGGTCTAGGATATTGCAGCCCCTGGTGGGACTATGGATTAGTTGATCCAGGGCATTGCAATTTATGAATTCCAAGAACCGCTGGGTGAAGGTGTTGGTGCACGAGTAGTTTTCCCAGCTAATGGCAGGGTAGTTGAAATCATCCATTATTAGGGTGTTTGGTTGTATATTAATATTTTCTAGCATGTTTAGAAAGGTGTAGTGAGAATCTTGGGGTATGGTGGGGGATCTGTAGCAAGCTACAATTTGGATTGCAGTCTTACCTAGTGTTAGTTGCACTTGGAGAATTTCAGATGCATTGTGTTGGGCAACTAACCTGGTGGTGTGAATATCCTTGGTGAATATGGACACTCCTCCACCTTTAGTGTTTCGATCCTGGTTTGGTAGCCGAAAAATGTGGTAAGAGTTGTAGCCTGGTATTGCAGGGGTGCTCTCTGAAGCCTTGAATCAGGTCTCAGTTACTGCACAGATATCGATGTTCTCCATTTTTAGAAGTGCCTCGAGAGAGTGCATTTTGAGGTTTAGACTTCTAGCATTGAGTAGCATTACCTTCAGATTTTGCATGCAATAGAATGATGCTAGAAGTTTTAGCAAAATCGTGATAAGCAATAAGCATGTCTGTCCTTTATCAAATGCTCCTGCTGTGTGTTAAAGAATTCCACAAGATTCAGAAGGCAATACATCCATTAACAGACCCATACACTTCCTATCTAACAGAAATAGGTCAGGTCACCTGTGTCATTTGGGATAAACTCCATGATGACTCTCTCTATTATTTTACATGGGATACTGGTCAGGCTGTTTGGTCTACAGTTGCTGGAAACTAATATGACTCATTCGCCTTGTAAACTGGTAACACTATAGTCTTATGCCATAAGCCAGGGAAATGTCCATACACTAACATTTTGTTTAATATAATGGATTAGCTTTAGCTTAATTTTTTACTGATTTTGTATAGGAAACCATAAAGTGTGTTATTTATTTACATGAAATCTGACTTTTGTTATTTTACTAGTGGAGACAATTATCATGTCTGTAGCTGGGTTTATGTCATATTACTGAGTTTCGGAAACTTGAAATTAATGCGGTCGAAACCATATGTTCGAGTTTCTGAAAACTCAAATGTAAAAAAAATATATACATTTTTTGCATGGGTCAAGCCCCCTGCACACCTCATGCAAATTATGAATACTAACTTCAAGACTGCACCACAGTGGGGAAAAGTGTAAATTCCTATTAAAGTATTTCATTGCAGAGTACAGTACAGTAGGGATCAGAGAACTTACCATTTTCCCCACTATAGTGCAATCTCGGACTTGGTATATAGAATTTGCAGAGGTACTGAGGAGGGTGCAGCGGGACTTGCCCCCCACAAATATATATATATATATATATATATATATATATATATATATATATATATATATATATATATATGCAGATGTATACGTATATATATATATATATATATATATATATATATATATATATATATATATTTTACATTTTAGTTTTTGGAAACTCAAATACGGTCTTGATCATATGAATTTCGTGTTTCTGAAACTCTATAATAATATATAAATCCCTGTAGTTATGTAGTTATATAACCCTATGTTTGATTTAATGTTGTCAATGGGAGTACTGAATAATATGTTACTCACATGAAGCTCAGGTTTCATTGATCTTATGTCTTCTTGAGCTGCAGTAGAGCTTTGGAGCATCATCTTCACAACCTCTGCATCTGTGATAGTGGGTATATGTGTATGCCTGCATTGTGGGGACCTGTTACTAAATTTACCATTACTATTCTAGATTTACTCACATCTCACTGCTATTTAAGTTCGTGTCAAAAAGAATGTATTTTCTATGGCTATGAGGAAGCTCACACTGGCTGAGATAATGATTATCTGTGAAGTATTGAAATATTGTTCATGCCGTGCCTGCATACCTGTAGTAGATCCTTCCTATGATAAATGTGCACAGCAAATGTAAAACTGGTTAAGTTTATAATGTGGGTTTTTGAAAATAATCAAAAAGTGTGTGTTCTGTTGTATCTGTTTACAGTTATTTTATGGGAAAATATAAGTACTGGAAATAATTACCAATTTTAAAATTAAGCTGCAAAATGTGGTTAAAGATATTGGTGTTGCAGTGTACTAAAGACCAGTAACTAGGTTAACTGTTGTCCATTCACAGGGAAAAACCTCATCTAGAAATTTGATGAACTAGAAAAAAAGCTCCTAACAAAATTGAAGAACTGAGGACCAAAAACAAAAAGCTCATTCAAGCTTTTTAAATACATGCATATGTGCATGACTGCTCAAATCACTTGAATAACGACTACTGTAAATGCATCAATGCTGAATTGTGATACTGACTGAAATTCTGGTATTCTGCTTTGGCATTGATGATCACATGACTGGATCCCATTATACATAGCACCTAGGGCAACCTCCCCCTTTGCCCCACCCTAGCTATGATTCTGGAGTAAAACTAGTAGGGTAGACTATATGAAAGGGTGAGTAAATGTAGCTTAATCAGTTTAAGAGGAATACTGTGGTGTATTCAATGGACTGAGTTGTTTTGCCTAGCTAATGTGGGCTGTGAGACAGGAAGGATGTTGATTGTATTTTGTACGCTGGCTTGTCAATAAAGTTTGATGGTGTCAGAAGTGCTGTGTGGCTGTGCCTGGGACTGCTGAACACTTGCTGAAGACACGGACATGTCGGACGAAGAAAATGCATGGCGGCTAGCGCCCTAATGCTACGCTCAGCATTCATGAGCCCTTTGATTTCTCCAAACCTCATGAATGGACACGATGGATAGCTTTGAACGGTTCGCCAGGCCAGCAACTTATCTTCAACCCAGAAGGGAACCAGGTGAACACCCTGATATACTGCATGACGATGTCTTGAGAGGATGCAGAGCATCAGGAGTATGCCAAAGTGAAAGACGAAAGATTTTTATTGTCAAAAGAACATTGTTTATGACGATTTAACATGCGAAAACAAGAACTGAATGAGACTGTTGATGCTTTTGTTACTGCCTTGCATGCTTTAGCTGAGCACTGCAATTATGGATGAGCTCATAAGAGATAGAATTGTTGTGGGCTTGGCTGACACCAGACTGTCCGGATGCAGATGGAGAAAGAGTTGGACTTGGAGAGAGCTGTAAACATGGCCAGACAGTCGGAGGAGGTAAAGAAGCAGCAGACGGCCTTGAGGTGCGATAGTAGTGCCCTGCAGTATAACGTGAACGCTGTGCAGACACCACGACACCAAACGCCGGCTGGAGACCTCGAAGGTTGGGGCAAGGCCTTGACGCCGATTTTTCAGCGACAGACGCAAAAGGCAAATGTTACAGGTGTGGGGCCCATTTCATCACAAACTCCTATGCCCGCGACTGCTGCAAGATGTCGCTGGGAAGAAGGGCCATTACCAGCGAGTCTGCAGGCAGATTAAGGCGGTGCAGTGTATCGAGGAGGACGAGGAGCCTGGGAAGAACAGGGTTTTTCCTTGGTTCTGTCTCCTCCGGGAACCATTCCTGGATTGTGGAGGTTCAAATAGAGGGCACATCTATGACTTTCAGCTTGACACGGGGCGGATGTTACTGTTATTTCCAGGTCAGACCTGGACAACTTGTTCAGGGAAGAATGCTCCTCTGCTTCAGCAGCCGGAGAGACCCTTGTTGGGGCCTGGAGGGACGCCACTGGAGGTCACAGGATCCTTGAGCCTTGGTTATGGACAAAGACAGACATGCGAGAAGGTGTATGTTGTTAAAGGCCTCCAAGGTCTTCCTGCTATTTTGGGGGTTGACACTATTACCATGGAGTCTTTGAAGGCCTCATACCCTGAACTGTGCTCTGGGCTGGGGTAGTGCAGCGGAAATACCATATAAAGCTTCAGCCAAATGCGGTGCCATACTCTTTGAAGACCCCAGGAGGATACCCCTACCTTTGATGGGGAAAGTGAAGGAGGAGTTAATGAGGATGGAGACGCTGGGTGTTGTTACCAGAATGGAGGAACCTACTGACTGGTGTGCAGGCATGGTTGTCGCCCCAAAGAAAGACAGTAACAGACTGAGACTATGTGTAGACTACACTAAGTTGAATGAATACGTATGCAGGGAGAGGTTTGTGCTGCCGCAGAGTCTTGGGATGCTTGCCGGGCGAGGGTGTTTAGTAAACTGGATGCCAATATGTGTCAGAGACTACATTCATAACCCCTTGGCATTAACTCTGCACCAACACTTTCAACGCATGATGGCAGAGGTCATTGAAGGACTAGAAGGGGTGATTTGCCACATGGTGGTCTGGGGTCGCCAGGAGGAACACGATGCCCGGCTTCATGCGGCATTAAAGAGACTGGAAGAGGCAGGCATCACGCTGAACGTGGGGAAATGTGACCTGTCAAGGTGCAAAGTGACCTTCTTGGGCCATGTCATCACAGATTCAGGCATAAGCCCAGATCCAAGGAGGACCGCGTCCATCACGGAGATGGAAGCCCCTGCAACGGTAGGAGAACTCAGGAGTTTCCTGGGCATGGTGAATCAGGTGGGAAAGTTCATCCCTCATTTGGCTGAGAGGGATAGAGCTCTGAAAGACTTACTATCAAAAAAGAATAGCTGGTACTGGGGCCAGGAAAAGGCATTCAATGACTTAAAAGGTGCGATCACCTCACCTCCAGTTTTGGCTGTATACAATCTCAATAGGGATGGTTTCTGGATGCATCATCCTTTGATTAGGGAGCGTGCAGCAACAATGGGAGGACGGCTGGAGACCTGTGGCCTACGATCAAGGTCACTCTCACCTACAGAGCAACGATATGCCCAGGTTGAGAAAGAGGCTCTAGCGCCTACCTGGGCATGAACGCTTCAGAGATTACCTATTAGGTAAATCGCTTTGTCTAGAAACTGATCACAAACCCTTGGTTTCATTGCTTGAGGCCAGGCGCTGGATCTTCTACTGCCTAGAATCCAACGCTTCAGGATGAGACTGATGCAGTTCTCATACACAGTGCAGTACGCTCCAGGGAAATCTCTGTGGGTGGCAGATGCCTTGTCACGTTCTCCACTTAAAACCAGGCTAACACTGGAGGAAACAAAGTTGATGGAGGACACGGATATCTATGTGAACAGTATTGTGGAAAACATGCAGGTGAAACCTTCCTTCCTCCAGACACTACGGGAGCAGTTGAAAGCAGACAGTGTGGGGTTATGGACTTGTGCAGTCAGGGTGGCTGTATGTGAACCAGGAACCCTTGCTGAAGAGCTACTGGCCAGATCGTTCTACATTAACAGTGAAAGATGGGTTGCTGTTAAAAGACTCGCCTTTGTTATCCCTCTGCCATGCGTAATGAGGTGTTGTTGAAATTACATGAGGGACATCAAGGTATCGTGAAGTGCAAAGCCAGAGCCTGCCAGACTGTCTGGTGGCCTGGGTTCAGCCAACAGATAAACGACATGGTTTCGGGATGCAGGACGTGCATCTCAGAGAGGAGGAATCATCCTGAGCCCCTCATCCCAACTGAATGTCCGGACAGACCATGGCAACGAGTGGGCACGGATTTATTTGAACTAAAAGGACATACTTACCTTCTTGTTGTGGATTATTTATCCAGGTTTCTTGAGATCGCATTGTTGAAGCATAGCAAATCCGGAGGTCATCACCCACCTAAAGTCCTTCTTCGCCGCCATGGTATCCCAGAGGTCCTCGAAACCGATAATGGCCCTCAGTTTTCAGGCCAATCTTTGCGGACTTCGCCGCTTCGAGCATGTTACAAGCAGCCCCAGGTTCAGAGTAACGGGAGGCGGAACGTGCGGTTCAGACTGTGAAGAACCTGCTTAAGAAAAGTGCCGATCCGCACATGGCTCTTCTGGCGACAGGACAACGCCACTGCAGAATGGCTATAGCCCCGCGGAACTTCTCATGGGACGCCGGTTGCAGACTTCTCTTCCGATTCATCCTTCGCAGTTGGACCCGTGCTGCCCGACTGGAGAAGGCTTGTGGGGAAAGAGGAGGAGAAGAGGGTGTCAAACTACAACCGACGCCATCGGGCGAGGCCGCTGGGTGATGTGTTGCCCGTGACCAGGTGTGGGTGACAGATATGAAGACCCCAGGTACTGTAGACCAAAAGCATTACTCGCCGAGGTCATTTAAGGTAGACGTGCCCCAAGGGACTGTGCGGAGAAACCGTATGCATCTGATCCCTTGCCAGAGCTCGAGTGCAAATCAAACCCTGTGGGTCAGGAGAGTGAGTTAAGTAAGACCGCTGAGGCCTTGCCACCTTGCAATGGCCTTTCACCGGAAACCCGGGTACAAAGTGATGTTGTGAGGACCAGATCAGGAAGAATTATTAACAAGCCGGACCGATTGGATTTGTAGTGAACAGCCTGTAAATAGCAATGTCAATTGTGTTATAGTAATCTGAACATGGCTAAGTGAGCAGTTGTGGCCATGCACCAAGTTCGTAGTGAGGACGAAGAGATTGAATAGATCTGGGTTTTGTAATAAGGGAAAAGGGGCCTTATAGAAAAGGAGATGTGGTGTATTCAATGGACTGAGTTGTTTTGCCTAGCTAATGTTCTGTGGGGGCGGGGAGGTGCATGACGTAAGGGCTGTGAGACAGGAAGGATGTTGATTGTATTTTGTACGCTGGCTTGTCAATAAAGTTTGGAGTTGGTAGCAACAGCACACAGTTGTCCCGCGTCTTCCTTTCTTAAGTAAAAGAACACGACAAATACCTTCAAAATATGAACCTGTACTGCTTAAAAGCTTGATTATTTGTTTGTGTGCAGGGGGAGGTCTCCTGAATTTAAATTTATAAGAGATAGGTGATTCAAGAGTCACTGTGTTTAGCCTTTTTGCAACACAGCAGAGACAGAGACAGAGACAGAGTGATGGGGAATGTAAAAAATCAAAAATACTTACTGAAGTCTTTTCTATCAGCTATCATAAAAAAAAATTCTCAGCCCTCTCCCACAGTTCAGTAAGAATTAATCACTAAGCCTCACATAATAAAAGATATTTTTTTCTGGCCTTAGCCTAGAGCTTTTAAAACACAAAGAAAAATATGTAAAAATAAAATAGCATTGTAATAAATCCAGTACAAAACATGAAAAAACAATGCAAATGTACAAGGTATTAAAAAATTAAAATAAATAAAAAATACTCACAGAACAGTCTTTTTTTTCAGCTATCAAAAGAAATATTGGACCTATTTTCCTTTCCTTAAGTGACAGAGACACAGTATTCCTGTCTGTTAGGGAAAACATCTGTTAAATGGTAACCCTAGCAGAAGGGTTATAATTTTGCTTTCCATCTTACAGTCAAATCTTTTACAAGACAGCTAAGTTGTATAGATGATGAAGTCCCATCCTAGGTTTACAAATGAGTTGGTGAATCTAACTAATGACAGCGGCATTGAAATGACGTACAGCAACACATCTGACTGGACTTTGCTTGAAAGCGCCTTGTGTTCTGAATGTAGACTATATGAATTACTTTGTGTTTATCCTTAGCAGATGTGTAGGACGGACTGTTCCTTCAGCATGGGGAAGTGCTTATGTTTCATTAGTGCTGCTGTTTCCTCGTGGCCATTAGCTGAGATGTCTGGTGAATTGGATGAACTCAGAGTCTCTTTCCTTCCTGGATCATGGCATTGCAGATACAATGATCAACTTCTTATTCGGGAAACTGCTTTTTTCTAATTTTTTTTTCATACTGGTTATAACTCAATTTCAGATGTTATGCAAGTAAAAGTCTCAAGTCAGTCAATCAAATTCAAAGTTTACTCTTTCTTTTCCTAGAAGTTGAAGTATGGTGAACATCATGACACTGCAATACTCACCTTTTATCTATAGGAAACCTACTGTAGCACACACTAAAAGTAGGGTGGAGCTTGCTACTTTTAACTCTAAAGGATCCAAAGAAGTTGCACTTCAATTGCTGTTTTTATCAACAAGTTTACCTGGCATGTTCATTTTGCAAGGAGATCGATCTTATAAAAAACATTACTGCTAATTCAAGACCAGCCTGCTTCTCATTTGCTAAGTGATGCATTTATGTTGGACAGTATAGTCTGGGGCTTCTTTCTCTAAACCTGATCAATGTACCTCGAACAGAGAAACCTAACCCATTCTGTAGTTTGCATGCTGCATTGAAATAAGCATTATGATAGCATGGAAATTACTGAGAGGTCTGACTTTGCAAAACACTGACAAGTTTAAAATAAGGAAAATGGGTGATTCATAAATAAATATCCCATCATATTTTAATGACTTATGTCATAGTTTATTGTGGTATAGCCACATGTTTGGCTTTCTGAGATGCAGTCATGGCTTTGCAGCAAATATCACTGTAACTGAAAAAGAATATGAATAGCTAATTGGCAGATCAGTTCTGGAAGCAATTTAAAAGCTGACTTGCTCCCAGCGATATTTCAACACCATTCCATTTCATAAAAAGTGATTATAAATATTTGTGTATTACTGACTGACTCATATTCTCCTGTCATCCACCATATGTCTCAGCGTAAGGACAATACCATATCATGTAAAAAGTCCCCTATGTTGTCATCACTTGATTTCAGATGTTCTAGAAATTACACTGTAAACCCATTCTGATCTGTGCTTGTCATATACAAAGAATTAGTCTATTTATATATGATAGCCATGACTCTGTAGAGCCTTAACTGTATTTTAGCATGAAGCAAATGACAGTTCTTGCATTGTTACATGCCAATACCTGGATTCAGCTCACATATTTGAACACTTAAAACAATGGCCTATAGGACTGTATAATGTCACTTGCAATGGATATCTGCTTGCTGGTAGCAGGCATGAGTCACAAACCACAACAGGAAGAATATTTTGTTATAATCTTAGAATATTAAAACATGCAAAATGTGTGTTACACCAAGCGCAAAAATACTGTTTTGAGAATGTGATAGTATGTATATTTCAACTGATACCTTGGGGATCTCAACACATCCAGGAAGGCATCTCCTCAGAAGGTCTGACATATATGGGGCACCACAAAGAGTAACTTAGTTATCATGTCCTTTATATATATATATATATATATATATATATATATATATATATATATATATATATATATATACATATTATAGTGACAGGGCAGCTGTGATAATGCAGGATATCCTGGTACAGAGGAATACTGAGGCATGCTGTTCTGAGCAGTGATAGCCAGGAAATCATTACAAACTGGAACCTCATGACAAGAGAATAGCTAGGTGTATCTCAAGTCCTTAGACTGTGATGTTTGGAAAGCAAGGTAGACAATTAAGGTATGTAATAAATAAAATGAAAAGAAACAGTTCAATAAAGGTTAACAGTTGTTTGCACCATTTTGGTAGTTCTTTCCTTGCCTAATGCCGTGAATAACCTTTCATTAATGTTCTACATGTCTTCATATGTGCTGAACAGCTTCTAAGTGTACTGAACAAGGAGATTCTTTGAATGAGTGCTAGGTATGAATCAGATACTACCAGACTGTCTAATAATGGGGTTTATGATCAGATCATTGATTATAAGCAAGTTGTTATAAACCTCAGTGCCCACCTTATTAATGCGTGCTAGCCCTAGCCTTACACCATGTATTAAAAAAAAATCCTTTCTGTAGCACTACCACTAATTATACATGTTGGAGGTTAATGTAATGGAGGGCTTCATATAAATATTGTTAAAGGGAGTTGTTTTCTTTTTTCCAGTCTTTACTAAGATAAATGTTTTGAGTGTTTGGTAGTGTGATTCTTCACTGTATCATGTCAGATGTTTTGAATTTGATTTTGTGATACTGAGATGAATCACATTATAACCATATTAAACAATATTGCCACCAATATCAAAAGCTGGAACATCGAAGGAGAGAAGTGAATGGGAGTTTTGTTAGTTGAGATCATGGAACAGTGGGAATTGGGGAATTGGACATTTACCCAAGATGGTATGTAGTAGTTAGTATATATTTATTAAATATACATACACATACATAGAGCTAGAGATATGGATGTAGATTGTCTATATCTATAGTTATATATATATATATATATATATATATATATATATATATATATATATATATATATATATATATATATATAATTAGCAGGGAGTATGAGTGCTGCAGGGCATACCTCTCAAGTGTACCTCATTACGAGGAACGTACCTCATTTGGGGTCTTAAAAAGTTCATGTTCCTCGAAGTTCCTCAAAGTTCCACATTGAAAGACTTTGTCACACATTCAGTGTTAGGAATTTTTTTAAGTGAAATCCATTGTAAATAGAAGTGAATCATATTAATTAATTAATTAAAATATCTTGTTTATAAGTAAAAACACCTTATTTTAACCATCATATGACCTTCCTAGTTGAAGTTGTTA